>NW_026852111.1:0-86130 GCF_026571515.1 Ruditapes philippinarum
TATGTACAAACACGCTTTTAATGTTTCAATTTTCGGCATATGTAAGTAAGCAAAGCACAATAAAATGTTGTACTGAAAATTCTATCTATTTTGGATGTGCAATGTTTGTTCAACGATCTGCACTCCCTTTTTTTCACTGTCTGGTATACATGTATGGTAAGGAAATCTTATACATGTATATGGAATTTTTCATCTGCAAAAGATGTTTGACAGTAACATTGAGTTATCTATAAAGAAACAGTCTATAAGTATGGACATAATCAGCCTGCAAATTGATGACGCATAGATCTCCGTTTGTAATAAGGTTTATTATATCTTCAAACTTGCTGGTCCGGTGTTACATGTACACTCATCGGCGGCAAATTGACTGGCTGCCTTTCAGGAACATCCCATCGTACATTTGTGGTAGTAGGATGCGACGACAAACTTCACTCAAGGCATTTCTTTTTAAATAAACATTCCCATTGCTGAGTTAGTCACATCATCTTTGGTTCTTAGGACTTCTTGACCCTCGACCTTAAGAGTGCATGCTTAGCAAAGAGCCTGCCTCGGATAGGAGTAATGACACATCTCTACAAAAACTTGAATTTTATTCCATGCTGCAGAATAGTTTGCATAAAGCTATTAAACAGTTATCAACATTATTCAGGTTACGAGTTATTTTAAGTGATGCTTATATAATTATTTCCTTCAATTTCTAATAGAAAATCATATTTTATACTAAGTTTTTTTAGAACATCATCTTCATTCGCGCTGGGGCGGCCCGTAAAAATCTGGTAACAAAGTGATTCACTCTTATCTATTGTATTAAAACGACACGGAAATATAGTCCTCATGTTAGGGGGAATAGTTGATATTTTCGTAGGTTGTACCAGTTATCTACTGTATATGAGAACGCCCAATTCTAACGCAGCCACATAATCGTACATTTATTTAGATAACCTGAACTAGCTACTTTACCACGCTCAGGAAATGCTGCATCATTGATAAGGATTGATAAAAATGTTGACTTGTTTTGGGAAACCAGAGCTGGAATAGTGGATGAGTTGAGAGCCGATTCAAATATTCGTGTCAATATAGGAGCCAAAGACAGTAAATATGTATGGGTAAGAGTTCGTATTAAGACGACCGTAGGGAGTCTTATCGAACTCTTACCCATATAACTGCAAATCGGCTCTTACAACTCGATATCAGATAAAATTATATAGAAAGTGTCACCTCTTTAATTAAGCATAACATTATTTTTCCCCAGCAGTCACGTACGAACAAGGATGGGTCCAATTACTTAATCTGGCATGTAAAACAATGAGTTTTCAACAATACCTAGGATTGTTAATGCAATTCATTCCTGTCATATGAAACAAAATAATGTTTTGCGTACTTTTTCTAGAATATACATGTATAAACAGTCAACAATTAATAATTGACATTTTTCTTAGAGTTAAAAGGATATCAAAAAGTTATTGTGTACTCGTTTACAGTCTCTGCGAGCTGAGCTCCACGTGTATTATCTATGTAATAAATTTGAATGTATCCTCACATTGCTACAGTGTTATCAGCCTTTTTTTTTTAGAAACACCTGACCTGGCTAATTAAAATATGCCAATTACAATTTTCACTATCAGCACCAGTTGGTTTCTTCATAAAAAAGCGGTTACACTAATTACTGCCGAGTAAGTTATATATAGCTTTAAATAGTGTGAGAGGTTATAAATAGCATCATATGAAAAGAAAACATAATATTAAGGACGGAAAATACCTATAAAGTGCGTTATTGTCGTATTTAATTATCATAACTGCAAATCGGCTCTTACTCGGCTTTTTCATGAAGAAACCAGTGCTGATAGTGAAAATTGTGAGTGGCATATTTTAATAAGCCAGGTCAGGTGTTTCTAAAAAGGCTGATAACACTGTTCATAGCAATGTGAGGATACATTCAAATTTATTACATAGATAATGCACGTGGAGCTGAGCTCGCAGAGACAAATGAGAACACAGTAACTTTTTGATATCCTTTTTACTGTAAGAAAAATGTCAATTATTAATTGCTGACTGTTTATTTTTTCTAGAAAAAGTAAGCAAATCATTATTTTTGTTTCATATGACCGGAATGAATTGCATTAACAATCCTAGGTATTGTTGAAAACTCATTGTTTTACATGCCAGATTACGAAATTGGACCCCATCCTTGTTCGTACGTGACTGCTGGGGAAAAATAATGTTATGCTTAATTAAAGAGGTGACACTTTAGAACTATATTTTTTATCTGATATCGAGTTGTAAGAGCCGATTTGCAGTTATATGGGTAAGAGTTCGATAAGACTCCCTACGGTCGTCTTAATACGAACTCTTACCCATACTTATCGAGGGCTGCATATACTTGTATATACCAGCCAGTGTTTATATTGGCAGATTACCACCGTTTTTTCTCCTTATTTGTGTAGTGGCGCCAATATGTACCGCTCCTTAATGTGACGTCAGATGTTTACGTTGACGTCATCAATGTTTAGTTTGTTATTGTGAATTTCGAGAAACTTGTAGATCTAATTCGTATATTATTTATTTTTTATGTTTATGATTTAATGACCTACAGTGGACTGTGCAAATGTAGATTTTCTAACTGAATATTTCAGAGAATCGTTTACTCAAGGAAATACAAGGTATAAGGTATAGTTAGATTTATTTGAAGTAGTGGAAGTTCCGAACATAAATATGATGTCACTTAACCAAAAGAAGCAATGTTGAGGATTATTATTAAAATAAACCAGGTCTGACTCCAAACAACAACAACAACAACTTGTCTGAAGTAAAGCAAGCTTATGTATGTCATTGGAGCTTACGATCAACCCATATTTGTAAGGATCTACATTGAAACTTAATACATGTCCAGTCTTCGAAATTAACGCCAGTCCGAGGCCACTAAATTTAGCATCAGTCCGGTGATTATTGCAAGGTTGGTGGTCCGATGCGCCAGTAGATTTTTGGCCATGAGAAAATATTATAAGAAATTAAACCATTGTTTATTATGGTCATTATTTAGCTATGATTTTGTGATTATTGAGTTAAGTAAATATTTTGTGTGAAAGTGATTTGTTTGAAGCAAATTGCGTTGTTCATGTTCAATGCTAGTAAATTTTGCCTAAACATTTGGTCCTTATACTAGAATTTTCAAAGCTGTCAACATATGGCCCAGAATACAAGAAGTATTATGCTTTTTTTTCAAAATTATCAAGGAATCATGATGAAGTGTTTTCCTTTACCCATCAATTTATTACCTATCGTATGTATTTGGTCCGGCTAAAATCAAGGGTCCAGTAAGATTTGAATTTTACTGGCCCGAATGTCCTGTGCTTTTTAAAGTTTTTCGTGAAGACTGCATGTCTTGGGATAATAATTTGAGGTCACTGTCCAAGGTCCATAGCTCTCTTGGCGTGAATTTTGAGCGGGATATGGCCGTTTGTGAACTTCTAGGTCATTTTGATAAAAAATGGGAATGATGATTTCAAAAGTGTTGACAAAAGAATTGATGATGATAGAACTGACGATGATGGTATTAATGATTGCCAAAGTGCTGATGATAAAATGATGATAAAACAAATGATGGGTATGGAAATAAGAGAATGAAAATAGTAATAAACATGGTGATGATTAAGGGTGGTGATTACAAATATGGTGATAATAAAATAGATCTAATTTAAATAGAAAAGTTCATCATGATGATGGAAATGATGATTAGAAAATTTTGATAATAATAATGATGATAATCCCAGCCAGCATTTTAATATCGGTCCGATATCTATCCGACATGCCTTTTATATCGGTCCGATATCGTAAACGATCTCGGGCCGTTGTCGTTTTGCCCATCGGATGATAAAGGTCCGATATCGTTTACGTATAATATCGGTCCAATATCGGGCCCGATATTGTATTTTGCATTCATATATTGGTCCGATATCTATCCGACATGCATTCTATATCGGCCCCGATCTTGGGCCGTTATCATTTTGTTCATCGGATAATAACAGTCGGATGTCGTTTAATTTAGTATTCGTTGGTCCCTATATATCAGTCAAATATTAGTAAAAATTTATTTCTTTGGCAAAATATTCAATCTACACTAATAGATCAGAAGAATAATAAAATAACGAAATACATAATCAACATATTTATTTAATCTTGCATAAACCACAAGTTTAAATGTTTTCACTGACACCAAGGAGAACATATTGGTGACTTTATTTGCTATGACAATTTTAATACATGTGAGTTTTCTTTAAAAGTGACAGTTTCATATGTACAAAAAGGCAAAATAGATTTTGTTTGGTCTTACAAAATACATTTCTACTCTAGCAAACAACAAAACTCAATGTTCTTGCACACAGCACTTTCAATGTCTCCTATCAAGCCTATGAAATTGTAATAATTTCTTTCAAGTAGTAACTAAATAAAGCTGCAGACAAAGCTTTTAACATAAACATGTATCTTAACAAGGAAGTTACACAAAATGCAATGCTCAAATAGCAAACAACAAAACCTATTGTTCTTGCACACAGCACTTTCAATGTCTCCTATCAAGCCTATGAAATTGCAATAACTAAATAAAGGTGCAAACAAAGTAACATGGCCATTGTATACCCATTGTATACAGATTTTTAACACAAACTGGAAAACCAAGTTTATATTTTCAACTGTTGTAATTAACGGGTCATAAATAATGTGAACAACTGGTTATCATCGCTACATATTTATTTAAAATTTAAGGGAAATATTTCAAAAGTTGCACAAGAATGAATAATGAGTCTTATATAAACTACTATCTTTATTTGAAGTTTCTTAAATTTTGGATGATAGCTATTGAAAAATATCAGGCAAATACACAATTAAACCAAGGCAATTTAATAAAAAAAAAATAAGCAAGAAATAATCATCACTCCCCCGCAATATAAACCATTATCAGCTGAAGCTAAAATGAACTCATAGGCAGTATATGGTGTTAAGAGTTATACATTAAAAAGGACAATAATTAAAAAAACTGTACAAAAAAGGGTTTTTAAAATATCATGCAATATTTTAAGGTCTTCTATCATTGCATGAATATTCATTAAAATTCAATAAATGTTAAAAATATGATTAAAAGCAAACTTTCAACATCAAACTGTTAACAAAAAAATGCAATGCTCAAATAGCAAACAACAAAACTCATTGTTCTTGCACACAGCACTTTCAATGTCTCCTATCAAGCCTATGAAATTGTAATAATTTCTTTCACAGTAGTAACTAAATAAAAGCTGCAGACAAAGCTTTTAACATCAAGCTTTTACACATAAACATGTATCTTAACAGGAAGTTACACAAATCAATACTCAACATAAGCCAAACAACAACAAACCTATTGTTCTTGCACACACAGCACTTTCAATGTCTCCTATCTAAGCCTATGAAAATTGCAATAACTAAATAAAAAGGTGGCAAACAAGAAAGTGGAATAAAGCAAACATTCAGCACAAAGTAATGTGTCGTGTACTTCCACACTTATAAAACCTATCCTTATTTAAAGTTTCATAAAGTCAGAATAGTAAATGTTGAAAAACATAAGGCAACCACAATCTTGAACATTAAATGTTATACCACGCTGCCACACGGCCACCCAACTACCAAGACCTATCTGCACCAATGATGTAAGCATATGTTTTGTAGGGAAAAAAGTTGAAACACTTGTTTTATCAGTCTTTTTACAATCGTATTTTGTCAATTGCAGATAACAATTATTTGATAACAATTAATTTGTGTCCGTTACTGAACAGAAAGGAAAATGATTAAAATAGTGGTTAACAGATACACATTTGTCACTACTATTAACAACAAAAGCTCATGTTTTATGGGTAAAGTGATAAACAAGGGTCATTTTTATGAAATAAGTTACCTAAACAATATGGTTAGACACTAAACTATACTTAATGCACAGTAGGGCCACAGAAAAAATATGTCTCTTTCTGTAAACATCGGCCAGAAAAATGGGTCCGTAGAGGATTATTCTAGTGATATAATCCTAATTGACTGTGAAAACTTACCTGGAAACCATATCATTAGATGTAAAACAATGCTTTTTGGTGAACAAAACTGCAATCAGAAATGTTGTTCTTTATTTTTAACGACTTGATGATGTTTTTATCCTTACACCAGTTTTATATGTTAAAAATAAATTGCACTCAACCGATAAAATAGAGTTGGAAGAGGTTACAGTTAAACAGACTTACTTTTGAGCGCGTAACACATATTTATTTGCCTCTATCTATAAAAACCTTTAAAGTACTAACCACCGTTTAAAGAATTTACAAGAAAAAAAAAAAAAAAAGTGTCAATAAGCCCAATACTTTTGCTATCCATCCACCTGTTCAGTAAGCTTAATATTAGATAACTGGCATGAAAAATATTGTTAACGTAAATTCAATGCAATATGTCGTTCAAACCCGTTTTTTGCATTTCAAAATTTTACTAGGTAGTACATCTTTACTGCGTAACTCATGTGGTATATAGTTTTAATTTAGGCCACAGTGCCTCTAACATTCCTCCATAAGCGTCAGGTCGGTAACAAGCTTTTTTTTACAATCACCATAACACCTCGTTGCGGTTCAAATCCCCATCGTCCAACAAATACTCTCTGCCTCTCTTACTCTTTTGTTTTTTACCCCTTATTTTATGAAAAATATTTCAAATTGAAAACATATACATCAACAATTCATTTTGTTAATCCAATAAAACAGTGTCATATTGTCCAGCTGCTCAGCTCCAAATGCCAGTTACATCTTCTGGTTTCTAAGTCACTAAAATGTCTGTTACAACTTTGTTGTGTTTATGCCTGATTGTCAACATTTTGGTGGCCAAGCTTGGTTTCTTCTTATCCTTCCTGCCCATCTCTGTCTGATGCATTTCTAAGCCAATCTTTGATAAAGAACTCAAATATCATGTCCATTTGCCTGTGGAAAGTTTCTCTGTACAGCCCCTATTAAAAATAAAGAGAGAATTTCTAAAATATGAATTGTTAGTGTAGCCAAGTTTAAGGTTAACCATCAAAATTGGATTGTTAAACATATGAATACTGAATAATTCATATTTTGGGTGGCTTTGACATTTGCTATACCTGAAGGTATGTTAGCGCCCAAGCATGTGGCACAAGGGTGCTTACATAACCCCTAGGGTCTCAGCAAATGTTAAACCCATAAAAACGTTTATTCAAAATGCTTCTGAAATAATTAATTTTGTCTCTTTAAAATTATACAAAAATACAATATAGCAGTTTTCTCCGCATTTTAAGTTTATATTGTAAACAAAAAGCTTTTTAGTGTGTGTGACTGGTCACATCAATTTTTACAGCACGTTTTGGCGAAGCTGAAGCATTAAGAAAGTAGCGTTTAACAGCATGTACTCCTTTGTAAATGCACATTTTCAGCTTTTTCATGTTAGCTTGTCCAAGGACTTTGAGCAAATCAGTTTGCATGAAAACTGAAAATTAAGTAAACAACAAAAATATCTTACTAAGAACTGCAGAACTCAGTTTCAGTGACCCATAATGACATCTTTCCTTTGGCTCCCGTCCAATTGTAATGCACAGCAAGGCTGTTGTGAAGGGCTTCCTTCATGATTCGCTTAGTCATCATTTTGACTGAAGATCCACCCCAATAACTAGAGAAATAGCTGACCTGCAAGAAAGCAATTGCAATATGTATTCATAAAATAGGATTTTTACAGTGCTATGTGGGGCACTTAAGTAAATTTTATTTTGTTGGTAACAGGTTGCAGCTCGATTTTTTTTTTTTTTTTTTTGGGGGGGGGGGGGGGGGGGGGGGGGGGGGGGGGGGGGGGGGGGGGGGGGCGGGGGGGGGGGGGGGCGGGGGGGGGGGGGGGGGGGGGGGGGGGGGGGGGGGGGGGGGGGGGGGGGGGGGGGGGGGGGGGGGGGGGGGGGGGGGGGGGGGGGGGGGGGTGGGGGGGGGGGTGTGGGGGGGGGGGGGCAAAACTGTGTGAAAAACTTTCCCTCTCTAATTAAATTTACATTGAACTCTAAAAGTAATCTAGCATATCATTAAAAAAGAATCAATAACTTAAACAAACAAATTACAGTGTTTGGGAGAAATAGCACACCAAAGAATAAAAACAAACTGTCACATTTTTTCAATGATTGTGATTTATCATGCCTAAATTCTCTAAATGTTGGGGCACACAGGTAACAGCCCTTATTTACAAAAACATCACTGCAGCAATAGAATCAGTTCTTTAAAATATAATTATTTTTAATGTTGTGAAGACTTATAAGAATGCTTATCAAATAGTCAATGATATAGTCACAGAAAAACAGAACTGTTATTTTACGGCTGTTTTAACAACTGTACAGCATAAAGTTTGTTGTTTGCTCTTTTAAAGTAGAATTGCTGTAATGAGTACCATAGTGAATCTAAATTAGCTTAGCGGTTGCAGGGCCAAAACTCCATTTTGGGGGAAGGTGCCTCAGCCTTTTTCTTGGGGAAAATTTGCGTGATTTAGGAAAACTTTGGGAAAAGGGGTCTCAAATTTAACACAAACTTTTAACAACTTCTTCAAAATAGAAAGCATAAAGCACTGGGAAATACTAATAAAGGCAGTTAAAGACCTTAATTCAACACCATCATTTAATTTTGTTCTAAATTCTATGGGAAATTACAAAAGACTTGGGAATTTTGAGGACCAAACTGGGGGAAAAAAAAAGGCTAGTTTGGTTGGGGAAGCAGCCTATATTCAGCCTCTACAAAGAAGAGTTTTTTGGCCCTGGGTTGTTCAAAACTATCGTTTAGTTACTTATGTTACACTTATGTGTAAGCGTTAAATCATCAGCGTCAACGCTTGCTAACGCTGTCAACGTTAGTGGGTTTTTGGAAGCTGTGTCGACATAAGTGTTAGTTAACGCTGATGTAACCCTTAAAAGTTAGCGTTAGTATCAACGGTAAGCTAACTTGACGAAGCATATTTTACAATTCAAAATTATTTTAATGCTTTTGCTGTCATGAGGTCAATGTGAAATAAATATTCATTTAAGTGAAAGCCTAGTAGAATCTACAAATGTACATTATGTACGTTAAAAAAAATTCACTCAGTAAATAATCTATGAACACACTACACAGCTCCTGCATAGAAACAATCAATAACTGCATTGGTATCGTAAAAGGTGCCAATTAACTTTGCCTTTTCTTATTTTGCATCCATCATATGCCATATTACATGATATTTATAAAATTTTGATTTTCCAATCTTGAAAAATAAACAAAATTAAAGTTGTTGACTAAATACCAAAAAGGAACTAACTTCCTAAATAGCAAAAAGTTAATTACAGCAGAAGACCTCTACAACAGGCAGTCAAAATATGTTGAGAAATAAAAATATGTTGAGTTGATAGACTGTGCCAAAGCATGTCTAAGTCAGAAAAAGTAATTAGAATCTTCCTACTTTTCTTCCACAAATAAATCTAATGTAAAAAAAACTTACTGAAAAGACTACATACAAGCACAGCAAAAATGGGCAGATAAATGCTACTAGTACAACCGTTTCTTGTAAACCGATATGACAAACATTTTTCTTGAAATACAGTTTACCTAAATCACAAAAGACCTTGGCTGTGGCAGCTGTCAACAATGAAAAAAACAAAACAAACAAGAGCTGTCACAGGAGACAGCCAAGCTCGACTAATAAAATACTGGACGCAGTAAGGAGGACAAAACTATGAAAGAAAATCAATTATGTAGAGTTATGAACCTTGTCACACAACATGTATGTAATGATAAGAAGTATATATTTGAAGTTTGAAGTAGATACCTTAAAAAGTAACAAAGTTATAATATTTCTTAAAGAAAACCCTAAGTTCAAAGAGAAATAAATCTGTAAAAATTACTTCAAGAGTTATGAACATTGTCACATAAAATATAATGGATTATAAGGAATAAGTATTTGAAGTTTGAGGTAGATATCTTTAAAACTAAAAAAAGTTATATATAGTTAAAAAAATAACATTTTTCTAGTAAAAATCTAATCTAAGGTGATGGGGAGATAATTCTTGCAATATTGGTGCTAGAGTTATGAAACCTTATCACATAAGATGTGGATGATGATAAGGTACATTTATTTGAAGTATGAAGTTGATCCCTTTAGAAATAAATAAGTTAAAGTAAAAAAAATAATATTTTTCTAAAGAAAATTCTAAGTTCAAGGGAGATAAATCTGAAAATATTGGTGCTAAAGTTATGAACCTTGTCACATAAGATGGGGATTGATGATAAGGTACATATATATTTGAAGTATGAGGTTGATCCCGTTTAGAAATAAAGAAGTAACAGTAAAAAATAGTATTTTTTAAGGAAAATTTAAGTTGAGATAAATCTGAAAATATTGGTGCTGGAGTTATGAACCTTGTCACATAAAGATGTGGTTGATGATAAGGAACATATATTTGAAGTTTGAAGTTGATACCTTAAGAAATGACAAAGTTATAGTGAAAAATATTTTACTGCACCAAAACTTTAATCTGAAATCTGGACGCGGACGCCGGGGCGAGTAGGACAGCTCTCCATATACTTCGTATAGTCGAGCTAAAAATCAGAAGTAGGAATATCATTTGTGTAGGCTTTGGAGGCAAGAATACTCAGTATGCCCTTTATTGTCAATTTATTTTAATTGCCTGTCCTTTTCATTTTCTGGTTACTATTTAGGTCTGTTTGAAAAGTAAAAATGTATTGGTGGATCTAGAATTATGAAACGTAATTTTTGCCAAATGTTTGTGTATTTTTTATGTTAAAAAATATAACAAATATTGACTGCAACACTGGTAACAATCACATATGTTGCCCTGTTGCCGCCAATGAAATCAACAAATGTAAAAATCAGGTAGAAAATGAAAAAAGACTTGAAAGACACAAAGGTAAGCTTATCATTTAAATTGAAGAAAAAACTAGAAAACCAGTGTTGATGTTAACAAGAGGGCCATGATGGCCCTGAGGTCGCTCACCTGTATATAGGCCCCCCACCCCCGGGCCAATTTTTACCCAAGGGCTTTTATTTGTTTATTTGAACAGACTTGGTAGACACCCATAAGAAGATGTTTCATGCTAAACATCTAAGTTCTAGCTCATTGGCTTTTTAAAAGAAGATTTTTAAAGTTTTTACTATACACATCTAGTTTAAAACAATGTCACCCCTGGGGCAGGGCCAGTTTTGACCCCCGGGCGTTTATTTTAACAAACTTTGTAGATATTTACTTAAAGATGTTTCATGCTTAATATCTAAACTCTAGCTATTTGGGTTTTTCCAAAGAAGATTTTTAAGTTTTTGCTATACACATATAGGGAAAATCAATGACCCCCCCCCCGGGCGGGGCCAGTTTTGACCCCAGGGCTTTTATTTGAACAAACTTGGTAGACACCCATTAGAACATGTTTCATATTAAATATCCTAGCTCTAGCTCTTTGAGTTCTTTAAACGAAGATTTTTTAAGTTTTTACTATATGCATAAAGGGGAAAATCAATGACCCCCTGGGGCAGGGCCAGTTTTGACCCCAGAGCTTTTATTTGAACAAACTTGGTAGACACTCATTAGAAGATGTTTCATGCTAAATATCTTAGCTCTAGCTCTTTGGGTTCTTTAAAAGAAGATTTTTTAAGTTTTTACTATATGCATATAGGGAAAATCTATGACCCCCTGGGGCAGGGTCAATTTTGACCCCAGGGCTTTTATTTGAACAAACTTGGTAGACATTCACTAGAAGATGTTTCATGCCAAAAATCTAAGCTCTAGCTCTTATGGTTCTTTAAAAGAAGATTTTTTAAGTTTTTACTATATGCATATAGGGAAAATCAATGACCCCCGGGGCTGGGCCAATTTTGACCCCAGGGCTTTAATTTGAACAAACTTGGTAGACACTCACTAGAAGATGTTTCATGCTTAATATCTTAGCTCTAGCTCTTACGGTTCTTTAAAAGAAGATTTTTTAAGTTTTTACTATATGCATATAGGGAAAATCAATGACCCCCTGGGTCGGGGCCAATTTTGACCCCAGGGCTTTTATTTGAACAAACTTGGTAGACATTCACTAGAAGATGTTTCATGCCAAATATCTAAGCTCTAGCTCTTACGGTTCTTTAAAAGAAGATTTTTTAAGTTTTTACTATATGCATATAGGGAAAATCAATGACCCCCTGGGGCGGGGCCAATTTTGACCCCAGGGCTTTTATTTGAACAAACTTGGTAGACACTCACTAGAAGATGTTTCATGCCAAATATCTAAGCTCTAGCTCTTATGGTTTTTTAAAAGAAGATATTTAAAGTTTTTTCTTTTGGTTGCCATGGCAACCAGAGTTCTGCATGGAATTAAATTCTTTGAACAATTTTTAAAGGTGACCACCAAAGGAACATTCCTGTGAAGTTTGGATGAAATTGGCTCAGTGGTTTATGAGGAGATGTCATTTAAAGCAAAAGTTTACGGACGGACGGACAGACGGAAGGACGACGGACGGACGGACGCCGGACGAAAAGCGATCACAAAAGCTCACCCTGTCACTTTGTGACAGGTGAGCTAACAAAAAGTTAATGTCAACTTAATGCTGGTCTGACCAACGTTACAAATTGTCGTTAACTAACGTTGATTTTAACGCCTAAGCGCAAGTAGTTAACGCTGATAGTAAGCGTTAAATCCTTAATGTTAGTTTTGAACAACTGGGCCAAACATTCTGCTGGTTTGCCAAAATTGTGACATGGTGACCATGTCTTAATAACGACATTGTTAGTTGGTCCTTGCAACATCATATTTGTTTATGCAATTAGCCGCATTTGTTCCTGGCAACAAACCAACATGGTTGCATGGCAGGTATTCTACCTTAACCCTTTCGCTGCCAGAGGGTTATTGTTTTATTGATCACCTATTTGCCAGAGGGTTTTCTAAGAAATTACTTTATTATTAATTAATATAATTATCATTATTTGAAATTAGTATTATAATAATTATATGTTTCCAAATCCGTTAGTATAATAATAATTATTGTCGATGGTATAATTTTCTTTATATTTATTATTATTATTATTATTATTGATTTATAATTATTACTATTATTAATAAAGAAACGGCTAAAGCCGTCTATATGGCAAATATGCCGAAAATAACAGGAACGGCTTAAGCCGTCCCTATGGCAGTGAAAGGGTTAAATGACCTCAGAAAATTTCATTTAGGCTTCATGCTTTCTAAACTAGATAAAAATTTGTTTATACCATCATTTTCATGGAGCCTGGCTCATTAAGGATTTCTTCCGTATGGTTGAGTTGTTCCTCTGTTGATATTGGAAGATAAACTCCATCTGGAACATCTGTGTTTTTCTCCCCACAACCATCAAGTCGTTTCACCAGCCCAGAAATCATTGCCATCATTTCGCGTTGACCCTGTTTTATGTCTTCCAGGGTTCTGAGTATTACTACATCACGACCTGAAACACCAAATAGAATTGAAAATAAAAAGCAATCAAGGGAGACAACAACCATTATAATGATTAATCAAATAGGATTTTAGACAAATAATGTCTGGCTTAAATTTTTTTTACATGACTTGTTTAACGATCATTCTGAATTAGTGCTTAAAGTTAAACAACACTGATTTATTACTAATTAGTAGATTAAAGGTATTGATGTAATTAAACCAGTTATAATATTAAACATTGAAACACAGAATTTAATTCTGTATTTCTGTGATAACTAATTCCATATTTTCCAGTAAAAATACAGATATATTACTTTAAGTGTAAACAAACTTTAAGGGGCACTTAAGTATTCAAGATTACTTTTTACTATTTTATACATTTATTGTTCTCTAATGCAATAATACATTTACAGTGTTGTTGTATCGAGTCCTGACTGTAAATACTTTTAAATAAAGAAAATGTGATTAAGGCTCCCACGTTTACAATTTTTTGTAAACGTTTACACGATTGCTAAGAACTGAAACGATACCGTTTAAACGGTGGTACCTTTATGTACTATACACACCATGTATTTGAGTCGCCAAATGATGTCTTTCTTTCTATTTTTAATACATGTACTAATAAAGAATGTACAGGGCTCATCACGATTGAGTCAGCACACATTTTTTGCATTGTAACCCCATAATGATGTGTAAAGGGTTGTAAACACCCATTTTCCGTTTGTTTACTTTGGAATAAACCACTAGATGTGATAAAATTCATGATTACAGGCAATTATTAAGAAATTTTGTAAGACAATATAGTCATTTTGATTAAACGGTAAACAATATAGTAAACGTTTATGAATGAAAATCAAACGACTCCGTTTAAACGTGTAATCGTGGGGGCCTTAAATGTGATATACATTTTATGATTTATATTTAATTTAAAAGCATGTTTTCAAATTAAATTAGCAACTTTTACTGATTAAAGAACAAAAAATTTCTACCCGAGAGAATATTCTGAGCTTGGTCTGAGCTAGATGTCGATGATGATGATTTTGGAGACGCCTGAGGTTGTGGACCTAGTGACACCTGATGAGGCTTTCGTGACGCCTGAGGTTGTGGCCCTAGTGACACCTGATGAGGCTTTCGTGACGCCTGAGGTTGTGGCCCTAGTGACACCTGGTGAGGCTTTCGTGACTCCTGAGGTTGCGTCGTTGTACACACCGGAGTTTGCAGCCTTGAAGACTCATGAGGTTGCAGTCTTGGTGTAGCCTGAGGTTGTGGCCTTGAAGACTCCTGAGGGTGAGGACTTGCAGACTTTGGAGGTTGTGAACTTAGAGACACTTTAGGTTGTGGCCTTAATGAAGCCCGAAATTGTGGTGTAACTTTTCGAGCTTCAGGAATTTTTTTTGGCGGAGTTGGGTAATCACCTTCACTCTCTTTCTCTGATTCTGAATCCATGAATCGTGGGTTTGGCCTTCAGTTTTAACAAAAAGGGTAACATATATATATATATAATTTCAATGTCAAATTCAACTACACATGTACTTAAGATGATAAAATAAACATTTAACTTTAAGTTATAGGTCTTAATGTTTGAAATATCATATGAAAAAAGGTAAATCAATAAACTGTTATTAACATGTATACTTTGTTTTATGTCAGGAGAAATTGAAAAATATGCTGTTTAAATTAATGAAACATCTTATTTTCAATTAAGTTCACAAATATTTAAATATATGCTATACTCTTTGTTAAGGGTGTAACGGTTTACCGGTATACCGATATATTGCAATATGAAAAAATAAATTTCGTACCGCGGTACGATTTTTGGAAAACCGGTATTTTATAAAAAATCATAATTTTCAATTAATTGCCTTCTAATTTTGTACAAATTTCACATAAAATCTTTAATTGGCCAATTTTGTTGGCGTCAACGTAAGATAAAAGTATCCGACAACTAGTACACTTAAAAGTCAATAAGCGGCCGCATAATTTACATAAGCGGCCCAGATGTGAAAGGTCACACGCAACTAGTTTTGTTTATCAAATTGTGTGACACTTTACTTTCTATTTATTCCTTACATTTTTATTAAGTTTCTACTAAAAATATATACATATAATAATAATATATAAATGTTACTCCATCTTTACATAAAAACATATACAAGACAATACGTATTGCAATATATTGCAATACGCTTCAGCAAAATGGCAATATATTGCAATACGGTTTTTGCTGTATTGTTACACCCCTACTCTTTGTATAAACCACAGTGTCTATTCTAGGACGCGCGATTGCGCGATTCACGCTAGTATTTCAGAGATCGCGCACAATTCAAAATCATGTATGTGAAAATCGCGCATCTATAAAAAAAGTAAAAACAAGAAACATGGCAATGCCATGAAACCAGGTTTTCAATTATCACCATTGTAGATAAATATGTTGTATTTGAAATACAAATACAAGCAACAAACAATGTAACTATGTGCAATGTAAAACATGAATAATGTAGGAGGAATTGCCACTGAAGAAGTGTTCACTATAATATTATGTATAAGGAAAAAAACAAAGGGCCATAATTAGGTCAAAAACTATCCAATCACAAAACCCCGACAATATGTGCCAGGGTGCTTGATGACAAAGCTTATGTGAAAGTTTGAACAAAATCCGTTGAGAAATGTAGGACGAGTTCAGCACAGAAGAATTTGTTCACTATAATTATATTGATAATTCTGTATAATGAAAAACAAGTTACAAAGTAGACATGAAATAATATATCATATCTTTTTTAAATTACCTCCAAAGATGATATGACCTTTGACTGCCAAATCAAGTTAAAATCATGTAAACAGGATTTTCAATGTTAATGTCACTGTGACCTTGACCTTGGAGCCAGCCATGCGGAACATGCGTTCTGCACGTCATCTTGATGTGGTAAACATTTGTCTGAAGTTTCATCAAAATTCTTCAAAGGTTGAAGAGTTTACAGAGCGGACAGGATTTTCAATGTTAATGTCACTGTGACCTTGACCTTGGAGCCAGCCATGCGGAACATGCGTTCTGCACGTCATCTTGATGTGGTAAACATTTGTCTGAAGTTTCATCAAAATTCTTCAAAGGGTTGAAGAGTTACAGAGCGGACAGGATTTTCAAATGTTAATGTCACTGTGACCTTGACCTTGGAGCCAGCCATGCGGAACATGCGTTCTGCACGTCATCTTGATGTGGTAAACATTTGTCTGAAGTTTCATCAAAATTCTTCAAAGGGTTGAAGAGTTACAGAGCGGACAGGATTTTCAATGTTTATGTCACTGTGACCTTGACCTTGGAGCCAGCCATGCGGAACATGCGTTCTGCACGTCATCTTGATGTGGTAAACATTTGTCTGAAGTTTCATCAAAATTCTTCAAAGGGTTGAAGAGTTACAGAGCGGACAGGATTTTCAATGTTAATGTCACTGTGACCTTGACCTTGGAGCCAGCCATGCGGAACATGCGTTCTGCACGTCATCTTGATGTGGTAAACATTTGTCTGAAGTTTCATCAAAATTCTTCAAAGGGTTGAAGAGTTACAGAGCGGACACAATTTCGTTTGACGCCCGCCCATCCGCCCATCCGCCCGCCATACCCCAATCTAATAACCAGGATTTTCAAAATTGAAAACCTGGTTAAAAACCGTAAAACTTCCATCCCACATTATATTTGGTTGTTTTGTTTACATTTACACCGAAAACCGAAGGGAGGTAACTGTAAGCTAATTATAATAATTAAGTACCGTATGGTATTGGTTACGCGAGTTGACGGAAATTAACGGAATGTTCCGTATCGACCAGAACTGGTGTGCTAGGTCTGACAGTTGGGCGCCATTTTAGTGTAGTAAATAATCAAGAAAAATGAGGCAATTCCTAGCTTGGCTACGATCTAGACGTGAAAGATAGGCTGATTATTTGTATTGCCATTCCCTTTATAATCAATCGCGGCAGTTCTGTAATAATATGTTTTCGTTTAAAAATTAAGGGGGGACAACTTCTGCTGCCTTAAATAAATATTATTGTTTAATTATTTCATCGGTTGAACGCCTCAGTGTAAACTTAATGCAGATGACTTAACATTGGCAGTTTATATTGGCACCCCTTGATTTTGAAAATCGCCCCCTTTTTTGAAATAGAGGGGGGAAAATCACCCCTATTTTTCAATTCCTAGAATAGACACTGAAACCATTATTTATAATCATGAAAGAAGGGTTTTCAAGTTGTGGTAAACATGATATGACTACAAAGACACATTTTTAAAACATTCACGATTTTAACAGATTTCCCCCTATTTTTCTTTCTACAGACATAAATGTATCATTAAACTCAAATACCTATGCTTCCTTTTATTCCCCTTTTTTGGTGTTGAAGTGGTTAGAGTACTATCTGTGCATATATCAGTAAGAATGTCAGACTCATCCTCTGCCTCCTTTGCCTTCCTTAGCGCTTTTTGCAACAAATCTGAATCATTTGTATAAGTCAATTTGTATCAAATTCAATCAATTGGTAAAGTAGTGCTTTCACTAAGCAATACCCTCCTAATGCAATAAGTCCATGGTTTCCAACTTTCCACCAATGCTTTAGGCCACATAAAAATTATGTTTGTTTAGGGTAACATCTCCAAAATAACTAGGTAGGGTAGGTAGGTGTTTTTGTTTTTTTTAACCTAACTTTTGTTACATGAATGGGTCTAAATTGCCAATGACTATTTTTCCAAAGAGATGTGAAAAAACTGTTAGGGTCGGCACCTTTTGCTAGGTAGGGTTAGGTTACCCCAAACAAAAATATTTTTATTTTACGCCTTATCAAAAATAATTGATCTGCCTCATTGGCAGCTACCGCTAATAACTTAAAAAAGGAATCTCCTATCAGAGTTCTGACAAGATAACATAATTTTTAAAAATAGAAATATCACATCTATACATAAACCCTCAAAGGAAGGGAACAGATTGGGGTTTTTTGGTGAAGGTCTTTCTCTCTAGAATAATCTATTTATATCTTTTAATTATTTATATTTATTCAATTAGGTACATGTACAAAATTATGTTTATATTTACCAGTAGTGTACATTGTCCTTATAATTCTACAGGACACCCAGGTGTTGTCTGGCTCGGCATGTTGTTTTAATGCCAAACCTAGTTTGACTGATGTTTTGACAGGGGGCCAAAGAACGGTATCATCGGAACTGTCTGTGCCACTTTCCTTGACAAGCCATTTTTCAGATACGACGGCTATTTCATTGGTATCGAATTCAAGGCCATCCTTAATAATATATATGTTTGCTATTGCCGACCCAGAGTTATAAGGAGTGGGTCGGTAGGTAGGCTTTTTTTTTTTTTATATAATTTTTACTGAACATAAGTTAATACGCTTAGTACGTTGTAACAGATTGTGGAAATTTGGGCTACACTATCATCATCCGCAAAACTAACATGTTAAACACAGTCAAAACAATAAAAAACATGTTCACTAGTAATCATAACATGAAATAAAAAAAATGACTATGTAGACATAAATTCAAGCATGGTCAAATTACCGATGTGATAAACTAATCCTGCTTTAAATTCCCGTACGAACTGGAAAAATTATAGTGGATCACCAGGACATTTCGTTCTCATGGATGCATGATCATTACTCAATTTATTACAGGTCTGTAAAAAATAACACACGCAAGATTTGTCTCCTATAATTTCTGAATGGCGGATCGTTAAAATATTTCATTGTTAGTTCCCGAAAATTATCGCAGATTGTTGAAATTCCATAGCGCTAAAAGACACAAAAACACTCGCGCAAAAAGTAGCATCCATAGATAAAAGGAATATAATGTTTCCATTGTTAAATATAAATACAAAATTTACACACGAAATGACCTCTGACAAATGACTGGTCGGCTCTTCTGAAGAATCTGTGAATCTTTGATGTTTACACACCTGTAGTTGTTGCCGAATCATCAAAAAAATGCCGAGGCTCAATCGACTTCCACTCTTTTTTATATATCAGAAAAAAAAACTGTCATTTCTTTTTGTCAAGGAATGATTACACATGTTTAATTATTGCTCAAGTAAAAAATGTTGGATATTTATCGTGTCAATTATTGACATATTATTAATCGTAAAGTGCATTTTGACATGGAGTTTAATTAGACGTATGTAAATCTGTGATTTGATTGTGATATTTTATTTACATTTTTATGATCTTGAAGATATTTTGCAATAATTGTGTCTGCTATCAAAACAATAATGCATATAAAATGACCACAGCTTCCAAATAATTATTTTTTCGGTAAATTTTATGACAGAATCCCCGCTGCTACCAGAAATGTTTTATTGCATGGGCTAAGTATTTAATCTGTGTCGGCAGTCATAAACAAACAAACATGTACTCCAAAGCACATTAAAATTACCACATGGTAAACTAGTGACCATATAAATGCTTCACAAATATTCATTAACTGAACAAACATTATTTTTAATCCCGTTTCCACACCTTAATTTGATACGTTCTTATTATTAGTTAATCGACTTAATGCCGCGCGCATGCAGTACTGCGTGACGTAAGGAAAATATCCTTCCCTGGTTGGTTGCTATTTCTGTAAATACTTTAAATAGTAACGCACAGAATGCCCTCATGAATGATCACTCGTTACTTTACATATTAAATGTGTGATTTTCCTCCAATTTTATTTTTGTTTTCGAGGGAATTTTTTAGATGGAATGCCCTTGCTGATTTGGCGGAAATAAAAATAAATCTGATTTTTTTAAGCTGAAAAAAACTTTTGAGTCGGGGCATTTTCGCTTGGTCGACCGGCAATAGCAAACAGATAATTTTTTAAGAGTGGCCCAACCACCAGATACTTAGTCATTGTCTGGTAAAACGAAAGCAAAGAGTAGGCATCAGACATTGTCTGGTAAAACGAAAGCAAAGAGTAAGCATCATACAATTTTTGTAAAAGAACTGCAGGCAAAGTTCTGTTGAAAAAAAATTCTGGAATTTGATAAGAAAATATTTATTTAAATTATAAAATTTTAGAAACATATATCATATGCAATTTTGAAACACATACTAAAACACAAATTTCTCTTAAAAATCGCGATTCAAAGTACCAAAAGTTTCATATATATCAAAACATCTGACTGAGTGCAATTTTGGTTGCATTAAAACACAGACAAAAGATATCAAATGTATTAAGGTGTTATGAGCGAACCATTCAGCAGTCATTTAACATGAACTGAGACAATAAAGACAAAAAAGACAAAACAGTTTCCTTGCAGTGTTTTTTTTTTCACTTTTGGGGGAAGGGGGTCGGTGCCGTTTGGAGGGGGAAAAATGCAATAGGAGGGGGAATTTTATTTCTTCATAAATGAGGAGAAACAGAAACGAATCCAATGCATATTTTAATACACCACTTAACACTGTAATATCATTGTGTACACCGATATTTAAGAGACCGGTGTGTATACAATGACTGTAAGATTTACTTTTGTTTGACATTGTTTTCTTTCCGGTGAGTAGAAAAGGGGAGCAACTCTTGCAACACAAGTTTAAAATACGTCGCTCTTTCTTAATATACGGATCTAAAATATTGACAGCAGAATTTTAAGCGTCGCATGTTTAACTTGTTGGGAAGCCAGGGCACTCGTTTGGCCATTTTTGGGGCCGAATATCGGCCCCATTCCCCTCTCAAAATCATATGCTTTTTTCCCCTATTTCAGCAGAAAATTCCCCTAAAAAAAATTATAGTATAAATGTTTGATATTTAACAAAAAAAGTGATGTTTTGATTTCATAAAAATAAAATATATTTCTGTTTAACTTTCAATGGATTGAAAACTAAATTACAGTTGTCAACAACGCTGTATGTTAAAACCGAAAGTAGCAGGAAGTGAGAAATGTACAAGGAGGTAACTCTCGTAAAATTATTGACAAATTAATGTGGCAGATAATCATCGTAGGAGTTTACCTTATATTCAATTTGTTTAGAGAATAGACATACATTGTCATATTCTGCTAGTAAATAAACAAAAACTATTTTAATTTCTGTCAGTTGTTGTTGGAAAAAACGTATTTTCTCTTGCAGTTTTGTACTCAAATATTTTCGTACCCAGTTTTACAGTTACAGACAATTTTCTCTGAAACCAAAACCTTTTTTAGAAAAGGCATAAAACTTTCTTGTTTATTTTTATTTAATTTTTATTTCAGTTCTCATTGTTATAATTGTTTCAATCTAAAGAACAGGCAGAAATATGTAGAAAATAGATTAAGAACTGACCAGTGCAGATTGCAAAATAGTGTGATACATTTTTAACTTTAAAAATAAAGAAACAATTAATGACTATAATAGGAAATAATTTTCCTGTGTTTCCATAACTTGGGTACAACATACCCTTGCCTAGGAAAGTCTGCCTTTCCAGAGCTTGTTGCACTGATTCAATTTTTGTTGTACAAGTTTTTTTTTTAAATCAACAACAACAAAAACAACTGTCAGTTTTAATTTTTTTATCATAAACAACAATGCATTATGCTTGTTATAGATTTTAAAATTACCCTAACGTTTTTCAGAATTTGCATTTTACCCCTCACTTTAGAATTTGAGGGGTATAAAACCCTTGGCCAAAAACATATATCTGGAGCTCTGATTGATGTCTGAGTCAGTCAAGTGCAATAAGAAAGCAATAAAGAAAACAATGAGATAGCCTATCTCAAGAAAAACTTCATGTTATATGTTTTACTTGTTAGGTCTATAGTAATAAATATACTAGCTATTGTAAGTAATGGTAGGAAATTGTGCCAAGAGTTAGTGTAAAACCTAAACTTAAAGAACTCATATATGGCTTAAAATTCCCCTTTTTGTCTTAAAATGACGCAAAATTCCCCTTCCTGAGGGTATGGGTACCTGTCCCCAAAAGTTGTCTAATGCCCTGGAAGCAGTGAGTAGCTCCCCTTACATACCCTGGAACAATTTGTAAACAACTTTGCTTAACAGTAAGTCTTACAGGCTTAAAATAAAACATTTTTCGGCAGTTTTATGCAAAAAAATGGTATTCATTGCAGGCAAATTTTGGCTGCCATATGGGGGGAAATTTCGGCTTTGAGAGGGGGAAAAAACCATACTATTTTGAGGGGGGAATGGGGCCAAATTTCGCCTAATATTTTGGTGAAAAAAAAAAACACTGCCTTGTAACACCTTAAATCATTAAAGAAAGTACGGTATCTGTTTGTGAAGTTCTAGACAGTCATCTCCAATCACTTAGACTCCAAGTCATGTATCAGTGGTATACATACAAAACCATCATCAATAGGAAGAAGTACACATTTACAAATAATGTCTCTAATATCAGCAACGCACAAAATGCCACTGAGGTCTGCAACACGTTTTATTCTAAGGTCTGAAGATGGTAAAAAATCTTGAAAAAATCTGCAACATTTAAAAATTGTTCACAAACAAAGATTTTTTCAGTGTTATCGTTCAGTACTATATTCCTGATAATACCAACTTCATCATTTATAAGAAAGCAGTAGTTGCCTCTCGATGTTGAGAAAAAGCAATCCGGAAAATGGATTTCTTTAAACTGTGAAACCACCAAATGGTTAAATCTTAATGGCAACGGTCCATTTACATGATTTTTCTTCAAAATGCCTTCTTTGTTTGAAATCTTAGGAGGCAGAATTTAACAGATTTCCTTTACTTTCATAAATTTTCTACAATCACTTGTTTGCAATGGAAATGTGGGTTTTCGACAAGAATGCTTCAGTTTCCCAAAGAAAGCTTTAAAACGCAAATGCAGAGAAATTTTCCCTAGTGGGGGGCCAAAAAGTTCATTACAATCTGATCCAAGTGTGTCAAAACCATGTACATTGTAAAAAAAGCATGATTCCTGCCATAAAGCTTCACCAAACTGAATTAAAAAACTTGCAAAAGTAGGCATTGACATAATCCTGTAAGTATACAAAAAAAGAACAAGACAAGCAGAACACACCTATAAAACATTAACAGTTAAAATGCTTGTAACAAATCAGCTGGAAGGTGTTTTCCTTAATAAGAACAACTGGCTCAGAATTCAAATGACGCAAGGGGAACTGTCGAAACTTGGCTCTGCTTTCCACCTTGGAGAGGCACGATTCAAAGTGATTCTGGGCTTTGGCGATTGAATTCTTTTGGAAGAAAAAACCTTTAAATCAGATAAATTGTCAGAAATTCTCTTGATAGCACCTGTACCAATGCGGCACCCATTTTCAAGTGGACCCTTCATCAGAGTAGAATCATGCGTTTAACAACTCCAAGATAAACCAAGGGCATAGCATCTACTGTAAACTGCGAAACCATCCCTATTGGTAAATTATGAAATGGTGACTGACCAATGTGATGTTCTTTCAAATTGCAATTTCATCAAATGAAGCATCAGTTCTAAGCGGGGAATCAGTTGCAGGAAATGTCATTTTACCCTGCCATTCTCCACGTTGCACACATTTATCACAAACCGTAATATCCACTATGACCTTTTATTTGCTTTACAAAAGCCTTTGCAGGTGCATCACAAATTACACAAGAAAGCATGAAACGAACTCTGTTGTTTGATTCTTCAGAGAACCCGAACCCCATTCTGAAGTAAATTTTCCAAATCACGAACAAAAAGGTCAAAGGTAACTCGCTTAACTAGTAGGTTTTTGGTGCTCCTGAATAAAAGAGCCAATAACAAATGGCCTTGGGAAATTGAAGGGTTTTACAAGTCCCCCCAATATTGGGCCACAATTGAGGACCAGAAACTTTTGAACAAAAGGTAGTCCCATCAATATTTAATTGCTAGAGAAACCCATTCACTATTGTAATACCCATTAACCCTTTGAACAGGACCCAAGTTTCTATTCCAAAATGGTAATAGCTACCAAACAGCAGTATTTAACACTTGATAGTTAGTGGGTTTTTAACAAAGTTCTGGGCATTTTTTTGGCAAGTACTATGGTACTGTCGAAAAAATTTAAAAGGGAAAATCATTTAATGCAGAATGGCTAATATTTTTCCCTTTAAAACCCAAAAAATTTACTAAAAGGGTACCCAAATTTAAAGCCCTCACTAAAAATTAATTCATCCTTTTCTTGAACTGCCCGGGAAAAAAAATTCTTTTTCAGAAGCTATAAGAAAATAAATTTTTCAAAAACCGCCCTTTTCGGCTAACATTTTCTTTCAGGGGAAAGGCCTATTTTCTTTCCAGTATCTTTGCCCAAGTCTGTACTAAAAACCTACATTTGGGGTTCAAAGGGAAAGTTGAAAAACGGTCCTTCAAAGACTTGCCCGGTTTGAATTTTTAAATTGGGGGTTTCTTCCCCCCCTTTAAATCCAAAATTATGTAAAAAGGCCCCTTATATGTTGTTTTTTACTGAGGAAAAAAATTTTCCCTTCGTTTTGCCCAAATTTAGGAATTTTATAAATAAATGATTTTGTGAGACAAATTTAATCCCCCTTTTAAATAAAACCTGTTTTTAAAGTCCCTTTTAAAGTACCTGAATTGAAGAAATTTTTACAATAAAGGGGAAAACGTTTAAAACCGGGGTTGAATTTGATATTTTCCCAAGAAAGGCATTTAAGAGGTGTTTTAAAACTTTTTTTAAACCTACAAATTTTTTCAAGGATTTTTTCATTTTATCACAAAAGTTTTTTCATTTTAAAATGAATAAAAAAACCCTAAAAATTTAACCCTAAACAAGAGGACATTAACTTAATGCAAAAAATTTAAAAAAAACCGGATATTTTAAACTTTACAAGGGCCCTGTTTAAATACCCCAACAACTTTTATAGAATCTGTTCTTTTCCCAAAAACAGGAAAGTTTCCCAAACCAACTGTGGGAACCCCCTTTTAAAAAACCAAGAAACCAAGTTACGCACTGGAAAACAACAGAAGGCTAAAAAAAATGCACGCTTATTTTTTAAATTTCCCTTTAAAAATATGTAAATGTAAATAAACGAGCCAATATCCGGTACTCACTTTAAACCATACAGTATTGAAATATATAGAAAAATGAGTTGATGACTGATTGAAATAAATGATACAGTTGATTGAAATCAGCGGAAGTAGTTATCACAATAAATGATACACATTGTTTTATAAAGCAGGGCTTTTTTTCACAGTTTGGGGAAGCAGCCCAGCCCTTAATTTTGGGGAAGAATTACATGGTATATTTGCAAAAGGGGAAGAAAAAACTTAATGTAAATTCAATTTTTTGGGAAAACTGCATGATTTTAAAGAAATTTTCTTTGGGGAAGCAGCCCTATACCGGCCCCTGTTATAGAAGGTAAAAAGGCCCTGTAAAGGGCTGCTATATAAACCATACAGTGATTTCGTTTATACACGTATTATAGAATCTAAATTGCTCCCTGCCCTGGTTTATTTTCACAATGAAATAAAATCATAAAAATGGCCAATACCGATGTTTATCTCAAATTAAAAAAAATGAAAAAAACTACATGCTGATTAAATATCAACTTAGTTGTATAAATTAATTATAATCCTCAAAACTGCACTCAGAGAATGTTGATCAAATGAACGCTGATGTTTGTCGCGAAAACTTATTACGAAACACAAAAGGTAAAAGATATCATGTGCCTGCAGTTATCTGAATTCTGCAACAAGGAAACATAAATTATTTGAGAAACGCTGTGTCTTTACCTGTTTACAGTAGATTTAACCTAAGATAAAATAAATCTTATCCAAAATAAATTTAAACTGTTGGCGCGTTCCCACTTTTTGCTTTCGCGCCAGACGGAATCAGATCCGGGTTGTCCAAAAACAATAATTTTAATCGAACGAAATCGCAAACGAAATTCCCTCTTTAAACGAAATAATTTTACCATGATATCGGCCCGTGAGCGGGCCGACAGCGTTTATAGTTTTTAATATTGAAACAAAGAGACATCGAAAATAGGATTTTATAACAAGTTCCTGAAGAATTTTACCACTGAATAATTAATATTCTTACTATTTTTACCAAAAATGGCCGTATGATGATATAACGGATATATAACGGATAGACATCGGACCGTAATGCCGATATGCCGCTCTATTACCGATATCTATCCGATTTAGTTATGCTGGCTGGGATGTTAATTAATGATATACAGTCAGTGATTTTTCTCACTTAAATGGGAAGAGGCCTTAGCCTCTTGATTTTGGGAAAAATTATCGTTAAAACTGCTGATTTGGGAAGTAAAAAAGCTGGTTTAAGTTCAGATTTTGGGAAAACTGCATGATTTTAAAGAAAATTTCAATTTGGAAGAGACCTTTTTTCGGAGTCTGTTATATAAGTAGGAAAATCACTGACAGTATAATGTTTAATAGATCTAGTGATAATGTTTATGATGATATCATGATAATTAATGATAATGTTAAAATTTGATGAAAAAGTTAATGATGATATTAGATAATGATGATGATAATCATTAATGTTAATGATGATAATGTGGATGATAATGTTAATGATGAAAGTAAGACACATGATGGTAACAAAACGATAGAAATGAAAGAAATGGAAATGATGTAAATGATGATCATTAAAATGATATCAAAAGAACTGATAAAGATAGAAATGGTGATGATGGAAATGATTAATTAGAGGATGATGATCATCAAAGATTATGATTATATAAATAGAAATAATTCAAAGGAAGGTAGGTATTCTATTGAGATTAAAATTGAGTTATATCCCCCGATCATTAGATCTACATAAAATTAAATACAGAACATATTATTTTGATTGTGAAATATTATATAGATCTACATATTAATGAAATATTGATGAAATAAAAGATGCATGTTTTGTTCATTTTTCGTATTTTCACTGTAAAACTGCTGTGAAACAAACTTTCCCTATTTTAACTGGTGATTTTTCGGGCTGCTTTCTTCTAAATTCAGTCAAAACATAAAATAAGAGGGAAGTCTTTCAAATTCAAGTCGTAGACACGTACTGTATAGTCCTACAAGAGAAAAGGTTTGTATTTGATTGGCATTCAATGAGACATGGTGAATGGAAAAAAATAAAAACATTTTGTATAACAATACATTGTCCCTAGAAATAATTTATTACTTGGATATTTGCATTTTAAAAAAGTATATGTCAGTTCTGTGGTCGGCAGAAAATGTCAGTATAAAGTGTATACATGTACATGTGTGTGTGTGGTGGGGAGGGGGGGGGGGGGTATTTATTGGCGTCCGCGCCGAAGCGCGGCGCTCTTATGGAATGAGATCAGATTTTGTGAAAGGGCGACAGCAACTTCTCGAGCCTTTTAGTCGGTCATAATAAAAGCCGAAAATTCCGATCGGTATGAGGGTGCTTGATTATTAAATAAGAATGAAATGTCGCGATATGTTACAATGAATTTTCGCAATGCAAACATTTACAAATGAAATAACCTTTTCCGTCAATAAATCGCGCTCTTCGGGGTTTTTTATTTATCATTTTGTAGTACACAGTCGGTTATCATGTCATGGTATGTTATTGTTGTACATGTATCCTAGAATGATCAGTTGATGACCTAAATATTCCAAAAACCTATTTATAGATATATCTTTTTATCACTCCTATCGGTAAATGCCGGTCTCTCCCGGTCTATTTTGACCAGGATTTACTAGTGACCGGCGAATAGTACCACACGTTTATTGTCCGGTCTCTCCCGATTTTGGAGTAGATGTTTGATATCGTTACAATTGGTAAAAAACAACAATAGCATGTTTCATTTTATCTATATGAGATAAAAACAATAAATATGTACACGGATTAATATGTAATATAAATCCGTGATATGTACAATAATTGAGAAAAAGGTACATTTTTTATGGTATTAAAATGACATTATCAACTTTGAAACATTTTATTTAATTATTCAATTTGTTATCCGTGTTTAGTAAAGATGCCGAGGAATTATTCAAAGTTACAAATTAGATTTTATGAATTATTCAATTGATCGATAATTTAAAAAATGATAAAGAAAAATACAATGTACATGTACATGGTTTAAGAATAAACAATATTATATATTGAAAGATAAACCATAATTTACTGACTTTTTCCAGTTAAGCTTTTACTTATAATCGTCGGTTAATATGACAATTGAATTCTTAAAATTTATTTTACAATTTTAATAAAAAAGAGTAGTAAAAACTCAGTATCAAAATAGCACATAAAACACAAAAAAGAATAAAAGAAAACAATATTCATAAAATTTGTATTTTTTTTAAATTAAAATTAATAGATATTACAATTATTGTATAATAAACAATTATGCTCAACATGATCAACATGGTAATATAACCAGTGTCATATTTTTACTAACTTAAAGTGTGAACAGATACCTTAAGGGGGTCTTCACTAATAGCGATAACATGTACATAATAAGGGACAAATGTGTGGTACGTGTTGATCATGCGTTACACATATGGATTATAAATGATTGCATACATGTATATCCGTTGCTATTAATAACCACGATCATAAAGAAATAACAAGTAATATTCTAATCTCTAGCATGCCAATCAAAGTTCATAATGAACAATGTCTTTCGTCCGCTCATTCATAAGTGGTATACATTTCTGGTAGTTTATAAGAATATCTTGTCATCATATGTGTACTAGTTCATCTTCACTTGCTGCATTTCTTGCTTGGACGCCCTTTGATGCTTTGCATCAATGCTTTTCTTGTCCTTTTTATTACATAGAAATATAAATCAGTGAACTATAAAAGTGATATTTCACTGTTTGAAACAGTAATTAAAATTGTCAATTTGACATTTTCCACTGTGTATAATTATGTTAGTGTTCATCCGTGCTGTTCTACAGAAATTAGAAACTTCGACGGAAGCGATTTCTAATTTCTGTAGAACAGCTACGGATGAATACTAACATATTTAGTGTCCTTATTAATATTCACTTTATTACGTCACTATCTATCCGCTTTATTAAACAATTACCTGAATGGTGATATGCATAGAAATATGCATAATTTTCGTCACTTTGGGCGCGAAGACGCATGTACCGGTTGTACCCTTGCATTTCAGTACAGCATAATTTATGGCTGATGTGAGTTTTCATTTGCTTGATATTGAAACATTTATTTTCGGAAAACATTTTGATGAGATGGACAATTGGTACTCAGTAGCTTATATCTGATATGATGTACACAAGGTAAATTGTATTATTATAGACCGTAGACGTTGAAATATGAAATTTTTTCAAAACGGCTTATAAATAATTTTTTTTATGTATATATACAGTATATGATCAGTACATGTGCTGGGATTGACAAATATACATTTTATTTGGATTTATAAGGCGTTTTGAGCTCCACACCCGAAGTGTCTGTGATGTATTTTCCAAAAAACATAATGTCTACTTTCACTTTCTGTCTATCGAAAAAAAAGAAACATGAATTTCCTCTAAGTTACAAATTAATTAAAACCTTTTTCTACATTAGTAGATGTAATAAACAAATATGACATTTTGTATTGGTTTTTACTGTTACACGTGCAGTAGATAGAATCTATATATTTTTAATTAAATCTGAACTGCATGTAGTGTACTGACCATAGGTCATTCAGACAATATTACAAACACTAAAACTTAAATTTAATGTAGTCCCTCAGATCCAATGAGTTTGTACTTGATAAAAATCTAACGCTCCCCTAAATTGAGCTAGCCTCGAGCAGAATATAAAAACTTAAGTTATTATAAATAATACCGAAGAAATGAGGATGGTAGAAAAGGGTTGATAATGTAAACTAAATATAATATACGATTATTGAAGTCAATTTAAATTGATCATGATAAAAGCGATGATGATTACAAAGAGAATGATTATGGAAATGATTAAATCTACATTAAATTTTTACGAAAATTAAAATTTTGAAGACAGGCGAAAATATTATCTTTAACATCAATATTTTTGTTAATCTATTTAAAGGTTAAAGCTAAATGTCTGGGGCCGTTTAAAATTTCTTAAGTTTATCGTTTACACGTACGTATATAAATCGTAAGCATAAATTGTACATGTATATTTTCTATATTTAGCTTGGAATTTCCGAGTACTGTTTCTAAAATTAGCTCGGGATCTAGAAATCCCGATTAGAATGTTCTCGAACATACAGCGTCATTCTATTTTTATCTCGGAATTCCCAAAATTTGGCCTACTTAAGCTTCAGCGCGATTTTATTTCGGCTATGTACATGTATATTTTCTATATTTAGCTTGGAATTTCCGAGTACTGTTTCTAAAATTAGCTCGGGATCTGGAAATCCCGAATAGAATGTTCTCGAACATACAGCGTCATTCTATTTTTATCTCGGAATTCTCCAAAATTTTACCTACTTAAGCTTCAGCGCGATTTTATTTCGGTTTACTAGGCTGCCGATTACGAACTACAGAGGCTGTATTGGAATAAGACAGATATTCTTTAATTTAAGGTATGTCAACAATATTTCACGATAAACGAAATTAAAAAGATTTTTTTCTAGGTTTTAAAATGAAGAGTATGAATATTCATCAGTTGGAATTTAAATAAATTTGAACATAGGAGTAAGTAAATAAATGTAACGCCGTCTTCCTTTCCACCATTAGGAGATAATCATTCTACAACTAGGCTATGTACAACTTTTATAAAGCTATATAACTGGTGTTGGAATTCAAATGAATCATATTACATGTATATAGGCCTACTTCCGAAACGCTTGTGTGAAAAACATATGGTAAAATGTCATAAACGGTAAATAAGGTTTAAAATGAAACAATGTTTGTTTCCCCGGCCTATCCTAAAATATATTACGTGGTTTCAGATGTAAATGTTATCTTCGATAATGAAAAACGAATGTGCATATAATTGACATCCAAAAGAAAATAATTCTGTTTCGGAACAATCATGATTGAAAATATATCTGAAAACCATTTTTAATTTAAAAATGCCCATTGATGTACAATTTAAAGCAAATGCGACTCAATGTCAATAGGTTAGCATTTTGTACTTTCGGTTTCCACAACCATAATAATAAATATACAAATAATGTATTGTTTGCTTTTGTATCTATGATTCACTTATTTTAGGTGGACATTGAATTGATATATTGGAAATAAACTTGTCAACAACTCGCAGCATTAAATTACCATTTGTTTACATGTCTAGATACCAAAATACCGTACGCCCGTTCTGTGTATTCATACTATTGTGTCCGAAGACTGACGGAAAGGGCAGAGTAGTTGCGATTGACAGCGTCAGTCTAGATACTTAAAATTCAGTCATTCATTGCATGTAACATGTAATCATTACTTGAATTGTAAATATTTTTACTTTTCTTCAAATTTTAGTTATTTTTTCTAAGGGTTGATTTTCTTGATAAACATTTTTGGCTCATCTGGAGGCTTTGCTTACAAAGTTAACTGGTGAAATTAATGTTAAGAGGTAAATAATATATTTCACCAGGTCTTCTTGTACTTTATTTTCTTTAATCTTAAAATTCATAGTACATGTATGATGTACATACAGTATCACATGATACACTTGACCTTGTAAAACACAACAAAATAAAAATGCGATTTGAAAAGGAAATAAAATATGATTTTTAAGCTAGTACTACCCACTTGAAAAAGATAAGTTTATCAAAAAGTTGAAATAAGATTATTTTAGCTCTCACGTGCTGTGATGGCAATGTGCGGTTGTAGTGTTCCGAAATTTCTGTATATATCTTTAACCAGAAGGTGGATATTGACTAGACAAAATATATTGACGTATAATACGTGTTTAAAATTATAGTTTATAAAATAATTCGTTTCTATTTTCAGGTCATAAATAAGCCAAGTGTAACGTACAAGTAATTGTTGCAATGGGTAAAAAGAAACGAAAACAGTTTTTCTTCGATGAAGATACTCCTCATGGTTTAATAAAAAGAGTTATGTTGAAGAAATACCTCCAAGCGTATATTGCAAAGACTCAAGCGTATATCGCAAAGACACAAGACGAACAATTTAACCTGAAAACTATCTATATAGATGCATTTGCCGGAGAAGGTCGCTATGGTAGTGACTGGCCGACTGAAATAGAAAAATATGGATCGCCCCTAATTGCGTTGATGGTAGTTTTAGAATTTTACTATAATCGAGATATGAAAAAGCAAGAAGGAGAAAATAAAGACGAACCAAAAGTGCCAAATAGTGGGACTAAAGTGTTGGAAGATAAAGATCAGGAAACTGGTAATAGTGAGGCAGCTGAAATGCTCGACTATGTGTCGAAAGAAAAATCAGACCTGGAAAAGGGTGGCATATGGGGTTGGACAACTTCACAATTAGAAGCGGAAGAAGAACTTGCGACTAAACTAGAGACACGGAGTCAGAGACGAGATATTTTGAAAAAATCTGCAAACATAACTTTGCAATTTATTGAGAAAGACACTGCAAAATACATGAAACTTGCTGCAAATGTAGAACTGTTGATTATTAATTTTTTTGGAAGACACTATCCAGAATACGAATATGGATTTTCTCAAGAGGAGACGAGCACATTGTTTGATATAAATACAGGTTACTTCTCCGTAAGAGTCGAAGTTAGTAACCAAGCGTTTGCAGATATATCAGCTCCAAAGATGCTTCGGGATCCATCTGTAAGAAGCCTTACATTTCTCGATCCATTTGGTTTCAAAGATACACCAATGGCTCATGTTCAACAGTTTGCTCCAGGTCCTGGAAATGAAATATTGATCAACTTCATGAGTAGTTTTGTAAACCGGTTTGTTTCAAAGTCTCATGAGCATGTTCTGCAGCTGTACGGAATACCCCTTGAGGTTGCAAAGTATTATGGCATTGATCAGTCAGATGGGGAAGAAAATGAGGATAAACTTGTCGAATTTGTGAAGCGTGTAATTCACTTCAGCCAGCCACAGAAGGAATGTGAATTTAGTAACAACATAAACAAATGTGCGCGCAATTATGAAGCCTTTCTTAAAAAGAAAATAAACTGTAAATATTCATCGCTATTTGAGCTCAAGGATAAGCAGAATACAACACTATTTCACATGGTGCATGTAACAAATCATGTTCGCGGTATAGAGGCAATGAAGGAATCGATGAACAGATGTAGCCAGAAAGAAGGCGAAATGGTTATGTCTGATTATGATGTGATATTTAAGGGACAAAAACTAAATTTTGTAAATATGGATGACGACGAAAAAGTTGCAGAGATTATCTTCAAAGAATTCAGAGGAAAGAAAAGCGTACCGATAGGGGACATCAATAGATATATTCTACTGAAAACAAATTATGTATACAGAAAAAATCCATTGAAACTACTCCAAAAGTCAGCAAAGATTACAAAAGTTGTGGACAAATTTGATAGACCTCCACAAAGAAAATACACATTCCCAGATGATACAAAGACAAAAGAACAACTAACATGGTATGTTTCATTTGCTGACGAGGAATACAGAAGTGAATCGGTTGACGGTCCAGATGTCGAAAAACAAAAACTGGAAAAGGATGTTAAAAAAAAGAGGGAGAACAAAGAAAAGAAAAAGGGAAACGAAAAGGGAAGGCGATCAAGCACACGGACAGATGAACAAGAAGAGACTTACATGACAGAGAAAAGCGAAGGAAATAGAAAAAGAAGAGGCTCTAAAAATGTCAATAATAAAAAAGCTAAGAAACGAAAGAAGCTAAGTCATGTTGAACTTGGAGATAATCATGTAAATGTAAATAACAATGGAGCTTCATCTTCATTGGTAGGGGAACTCGCTAAAGACGCAAATGGACATATATTTGGAACTCCAACACACGAACAAACAAATGAAAGACAAGGAGAGAAAGAAAATAGTGTTAGAAAATTGCGCCAATGTACATTAACTGAAACGCTCCAAATAGTAAAAGGAAAAGAAGAGACATATACAGAGAAATCAAGCAAACAACAGGATAAGAAAAGGAGGAAAAGAAAATTGAGCCCTTCATATGGAACCTTGGATCGTTTTTTAAAAAGCTAGAAAAAGATTCGCATTGAAATCATTGCTTGGGGGCTAATATCGAAGAGACACTCCAATGCAATTTGTTTGCGAGTATGTTTGCTCAACTTGTTAAGAAATTAGAACTGTTTTATGCTGAATGTGCTGTTTTTTTCTCTCTAAAAATATAAGGAAAAAATAAGCCAAAATGAGTCATGTCACAACTTAATTTACTAATTCAGATACATATTTTTACAAAGAAAATGTTTGATAAAACTTATTATAGCATGTATGCAAAATTTCCTCTTTCACTTTCAGAATGTTATTGAACCGTTGAGGTCCAACATGTTTATCTAAAAAAAAACCATTCAATCCAGAAAAGTTTAATGCATTTAACAGACATTGTAGATTTGATATAAGGGACTCCACAGAATTCTATTTTAACGTGATGAGATTGGAAATATTTCTCAAAGATTTGTGTAGGTCTGAGCATATACCCTTGGTGCAAATTTTAGATAATTCCTTTACGCTGTTTTTTCTACAATAATAATTTTTATTGTTTATTTTGATTCTCAGCATATTTCTTTATTATTTTTCGATTTTTTTGTAGTTTAAGTTCTTTTCTTAATCAATTAATTTCAAATTGTATTACTTTTCGATTGTTTTTGTAGTTTAAGTGCTTAACTTAATCAAATGTAAGTTTTTCAAATTTTATGTTTTTCCTCACAGGAAGTTGAACTACTGAAATACTGTTTGCTATCAATTTATCATTTTGATAAGATTGTGCCATTATAGCTAAAAATACAATATAATTAACTGGTTGAATAATTGATTGATCTATTTAATTTATTAATTGATTGTATAGCTTATAAATTTATTGATTATCTACAAATATGCTAATTTTTGGTTCGGCATTTTAAAATTATTTTTTCACATATATGTAGATAATATTATGTAGATATACTGCTAAAAATTATATGCGTAATTTATTGCTTAAATGAATATGAATGTTCTTTGTTTTTGTTCTGGTTTTGGAAATCCCAATAGCCGTTTTCCATTATATGTTATGTTATTCTTTGAAAGTACGTATTAATGTGTTACACGTTTGCTAATGTTTCCCGCCGTTGTGGGACTTTTGTATATATTGAAATAAGATCTTGAAATAAAAAAATAAATTATAGATGAATATAATGTCCCCTATGTAAATCAGTGAAAGTCTATTTTGGGTTCAACTTAAATATTACAAACTAATTCTAAGTCTGAAACAATCTACACCGAACTGTATGATTTATAGTGAATTATGGATAAAGCCTATTTCTATACAAATTCACTCAAGAGTGCTTTGCTACTGGTCAAAACTTCTTTCATTTAGAAGTGACAAAATATGTAAAATAGTCTACAGTACCGCTCAAGCATTACATTCTAACATAACAATATATGTAAGTTTCCATGTATAAACTTTGTCAAGAACACTTTTGATGATTTGGGACTTTCTGAGTATCTTATAAATCAGAATGTTAGTAATTTGTAAAAGTTCAAAAAAGTTGTTAAAACCAAATTAAATGATTTGTTTGTAAATGAGTGGTACAACAGTTACACAGTAGATTCATATCCTAAGTAATACGTTTTAAAAGGAATGCAAGTTTGAAGAATAGTTAGACGAACTACCTGTGGATCTTATCAAATATCTTTGCAAATTTAGAACTACAAATCACCATCTCCCTATAGTAAAGGGTCGCCATCTTGACATTGAAAGAACCTGTACTCATTGTCATAAAAACATAATTGGTACTGAAATTCATTATTTTCTTGATGGTGTTAGTTTTAAATAAATCAGAACAAAAATGTTGAGGAAATATTATTATTGTCACTCAAATGCTTATAAATTGAATGAACTAATGAACAGTAAAGATCATGTTAAATTAAAAAATTAGCTTTACTTTGTAAGAAAATCCCATTAGTTTTTAAATGAGATCTTTTTTGGTAACTTGTCATTCTCTTATTTTGTTATTTTCTATTTTACAATGGTATAACAACAATTGCATATAGCATTATTCATTATAAGTGCTGAAGTTGTGTCAATCTTGTAATTGTTTATTACCTATATTTGATGAAGTTTTTGTTTTGTCAGCTGTTTATATTCCCATGAAAATGTGTTTTCAATTAATAAAAGAATTGAATTGACTTGTGTATATGTATTTTTTAAATGAATTAAAACAGCTATAGAAATAATTGGTTGATTAATTAATTAATTAATTAATTGATTAATTGTATAGCTGATAGATTTATTTATTGTCTAAAAATAGGTTGGTTTTTGGTCATTAATTTTTGACTTACATGTAGACATACAGCTTAAATTTGTTATGTGTAATTTATAGCTTAAATGAATATGATTTTTTTAGGTCTGGTCTTGGAAATACCAATGTTATGTGATTCTTTGAAAATATGTATTTATGTATGTTACAAGTTTGCTTATGTTTCTCGTCGTTGTGGGACTTTTGTATATATTGAAGTTAAATCTTAAAATAAATTTAATTCTAATTGAATAAACTGAAAAACATGTATGCAGAATTATATAAAGCCTTAATTTGTATTTGCCAATAAGGGAGGTAAGTCTACAATGTGTATAGACAGTAAAATAGAGAATATAAGAATCCCTAAAGAAAACCCAAAACGGCAAAATTGAAAATGTTGCAGGCTCCTGTTCACGCCCCCTAGCACCGTTTTTAGCAGAATTCAACATTTTTCATAAAATGGTAAAATTTTGAATTTAGAAACATCCGCAAATGTGTTCATACGGCGGTTATCATTAAAACCTTAAATGTGTCACTTCCGTGCCTCCCAAAGTAATTGAAAGCGTGAAAACAATGGGCCGAAAATGATAATGGAGCTCTCCCCCTTGTAAATCAGTGTAAGCTTATTATGCTCCCCAAAAAATTTCGGGGGAGCATATAGTCGCCGGGTTGTCCGTGCGTACGTACCTCCCGAATTCGTGTCCGGCCCATAACTTTGTTATTTGAAGTCGGATTTTACAACTATTTCCCAGAAATGATCACCATATTGAGACGACGTGTCGCACGCAACAGTTGGGTCGCTACCTTGAAGGTCAAGGTCACAGCATGACCTTGAAGCAAAACCGTTTCTGGCCCATAACTTCGTTATTTGAAGCAAATCGTGTCCGATCCCTAACTTTATTATTTGAAGTCTGATTTTACAACTATTTCACAGGAATGATCACCATATTCAAATGACGTGTCGCGCGCAAATTTGGGTCGCTACCTTGAAGGTCAAGGTCACAGCATGACCTTGAAGCAAAACCGTTTCTGGCCCATAACTTCGTTATTTGAAGTCTGATTTTACAACTATTTCCCAGAAATGATCACCATATAGAGACGACGTGTCACGCGCAACATTTGGGTCGCTACCTTGAACATCAGGGTCAAAGTATGACCTTGCAACAAAATCGTGTCCGGCCCATAACTTCGTAATTTGAAGTCTGATTTTACAACTATTTCACAGAAATAATCACCATATTGAAACGACATGTCGCGCGCAACATTTGGGTCGCTACCTTGAAGGTCAAGGTCACAGCATAACCTTGCAGCAAAATCGTTTCTGGCCCATAACTTTGTTATTTGAAGTCGGAGTTTACAACTATTTTACAGAAATGATCAACATATTAAGACGACGTGTCGCACGCAAGTCGGTAGATAGATCTCATTGAGTAGAAGTGCAGTGCAAAGAACAGTAACTCTGCCTTGCCTAAGTTTGGAATTATCACATTTTGAACTTTGTCTGGGACATAACTCTGAAACTACAAAAGATATACTTTTCTGGGTACATAAGCTAGTCGGGGAGCATCAACCGGCTCTTGTTTTTCTATTTACAGAGTATATGAGACTATAAAAAAGAATACATAAAGATTATAAATCTGAACAATATTATTAGAGACTATTTCTAAAAGCCATGGACAGCTGTATTTTTTAATGATTATTAAAACAGCAGCTTATTTAAATCTTGAAATGGCCATTATAATAACGAAAAAAAACCCGTCTTGTAGTAAATAAATGAGCCGCGTCATGACAAAACCAACGTAATGCATTTGCGACCAGCATGGATCCAGACCAGCCTGCGCATCCGCGCAGTCTGATCAGGATCATTGCTGTTCGCTATCAGTTTCTCTACTTGTAATAAATTTGGAAAGCGAACAGCATGGATCCTGATCAGACTGCGCGGATGCGCAGGCTGGTCTGGATCCATGCTGGTTGCAAACCCACTATGTTGGTTTTGTCGTGACACGGCTCAAATATAATTAATATTCTCCTTGTGTTAAAATTCCGATGTGCATCTGTCGAAAATTTTTATGTTTAACTTCTGTTTACAGTTTCCGGGCTATGTTATAGATGACCTGGCCCACGAATTTGTCAGTTTGTGCCACATACACTTGGGGGTCAGACTGTTCTGCCTCTGTTAACTGTCAATAAAAGACTTTAAACACTTTAGTACAAATGAAGACTCTGTCTGGATCGGATGCATAATTAACCTTCAAATTAATAAAATGGTGTTTTTGATATATTAAAGTGATTTATAAAGGTTGATGATTCTTTATGGCATTTGATTTGTGCCATGTATTTTCGTTCAACGTGTGTCAAGTTTTTACATGGTGCCCTGCGGAGCGAAAGTATGACCAAGTGGTTATTGTGCCTTATTTTTGTGTTTTCGTCTGGCGCCCCGCCGAGCGAAAATGCAAAAAAATGATTACTTTTCACGAAAATACGGCACAGCTACCACTTTGTCGTGTCAGTAAAAGAATACTACGACAAAGTGGTCATTTGTCGTGTTTTCGTGCTTTCTATGGCGCCCCACGGAAGAAAAATACGACATGGCACAAGTCGGCCACCATAATAATAGCACCTGAAAGGGAATTTGATAAACTATTGACAGACACCGGGAAATCAACTAAATTTGAAAGTTTATATGTGTTTGGAATAATTGTGTTTTTACATTTTGGAGTCTGCAATCTTTACTTTTTTGACAAGTGACGGTATATGGGATTTTTAATACTTTTAGAAACAAGTTTAATGATTAAGACAGATGCCAAATTTGTCTTTAAATGTTAATTTATTTTTATTGACAGTTTAGAGGGAGTCAAGCCTTCGGACAATGTTTGACCCCCAAATGTTTGCTATATGTGCACGGGCTCCAGTTCTTCTCTTATTCTTGTGATGTACTAGTTAGTAATAACTGCACCACACTGGCCATAGCCTTCGCAGAAGTGGTAAGCAGTGGCGGTGGATAAAATATGTTTACCAGTTCATCTTTCCCGTTTTACTTTAAGATTTAAAGTTCTAGTGGATGTGAAAAGTATAATATGAAATTAGTAACTGTTGCTAATTTTGAAGACCCAAATAAATTCAGTGCCGCCAGCCGTATCGATTAATTGATCAGATTAACGGGGGTATAATGTATGGCAGGCAAATATACATATAAAATCCGATCATTATTTGTTAACCTTGTACTGAATACCGTACAGTGACAATCACAGTTATAACATATGAATCTGAGTCATTCTCGTAATGTTTTTGGCGACGCCGGTGAGCGGCGTCGTCTATTATGGAACGCTTTTTATTTTTGCCTATGGAAGGAGCTGTTATTATTAGCAGTTAATTTCATGTTGTGTTAATTAGTTTTATTTTGATTCGTAAAAATCAAGTAAACAAATGTGTTGTTATATTTGTATTTAATAACTTTATGTAAAAAGCATGTGCATTGTGATATTATTTTCACGAAATTGCAGGTTAAGTTTAACAGCTTGTCCCTTAGTTTTATTGACAATACTAAAACCCGGATTTCGAATATCGTTGTGGTCTAGATTGAGGCCGTATCAGTTCATTCATTCATTTAATGATTTATACATTTTCAAAATTTTCCTACAAGAAGAAAGTTCACCTGCAATTGAGTATAAGGATAGGTAATGAACTGTTGTAAACGATTATCCTATTGATTTTATCCTTATTACATTTATCTGTTGCGCAGAATGGTTGTTTTTACAAAGTGTACCAGTATCCGGATGTTGAAAGCTATCCGATTTTCTGCAATTACTGCTGTCACATGGCCATCTATTTTTTATGACTACTTTACCATTAATTTGCATGGCTTAATAAAACTGAGCATGCAGCATTTCATAATTTTGCTGTTTAGGGTGTTCTTTTGGGTTTCAGGTTTTCTCTATTTTAAAGGGAAGTAACTCATGTTTACTAAATTATTTGTTGTTTTCTGTCTATCTTAGGTATTACTTATAATACTATTTTTGTTGTATATAATTCACCAGTTGTAAGGTCATCAAAAGCATGTTAATGTTAATGTTAGGATTTCATATTTATTTAATATAAACTGGGAATTATTAATGTTATGTGCATACATGTATATCTTAGACTGTAGTATATTGATATGTTGAGCATGTGTTGAGACTTATAATTTTTCTGCATTTAAAGAGATACAGTTATGTCATTATTATTAAAGGGATGAGACTTTCATTTAAAGTTATAAATGATAAAACATGTATTGATTGAAAATGTCCTTAAACTTGGATCAAGCAATATAATTAATAAAGTCTCAAAAAATCATATTCTGAATATTCTATTCATATTCTATTTTTTTTCTAACATGTGCATAGTTTGAAAAGGACAGCTTCTGTCTTATCTATTTGTAATGAAGGGACACCGGTCTCAACCTCCAGGTCTCCTGAGTCAACCCGACAACAGACTGTACATAGAGTAGATTGTTACTTGCCCTTGAATAAATTTGTGCACTAAATTTATAGTGGGTAATTTGTGCCACATGAAAACCAACATAGTACAAAAAGTAACCGGGCGCCAGATGAAAACATGAAAATACAATCTACCACAAAGTGGTTTGTTTGTTGCATTTTCATGTTTTTGCCCGGTGCCCTTGATGCAAAATACAAATCAGCCTTCATAAAATTTATGTTGGTCACAGGTTTGAGTTCTGGTCAAGCTCAAAGTTTTTCTCAATCTGTGACTGCATATAAGCATGAGTTCAATTTCCTATGCTCTGTAACATAAGAAATTCACGGACACAAATCGATATAGTGGGGAAATATGTTGTGGTTTAGAACTGTTTCATTATTAAAAAGAAAATGTGTAGCCAGCCGGATAGCTCAGTTGGTCTTCTGAAAGTCATGGGTTCGAGTCATGGTCAGGCAGTTTCAGTCAGGGTTTAGAAGTGGTTTTTCAATCGACACATGTTTGATTCATTTAACAGATTGCATTATTTGAAATTGACAAAGGCAGTATTGCAATTGCATGATACTTTTAGATCTACAAAAGGCATTTGATACAGTTGAACACACTATACTGCACATGAAGAAGTTGTTTTTCTTCTTCTTCATGAAACTTCAAGCATCTGCCATATATAATGACATTCTTACATGGTTTAAGTCTTATCTCTGATAGACCGCAGCTGGTGGATGTGGCTGGTACTCATTCTAGTACTGCTCTGAGTACCTATGGTGTCCCCCTGATGTTCATTTAAGGTCCTCTTTTATGTCTAATATATGTCAATGACATGTCTTCAACCCTAAGCAATAAGCTTTTATTATAATGCACAGGCACAAGTAATTCAGACCTGGGAAGAAAAAATATGGCCAGATTGATAAAAAAACCTGTGTTCATCTTAAAAGTGTCAACAACCAAAATAAAATGTAAATAATGACCCCCTTTAAAAATATACTTCAAGTTGATAGTATATTTTTAAAGGGGATCATTATTTACATTTTTTTTTTCTGGTTTTTATAAACACAGTTTTTTTTATCAATCTGGTCATCTGGTCATATTTTTTCTTCCCAGGTCCGATACTCGTGCCTGTGATTATATGCTGATGACTCAGGAATCCTTGTGTCTCGTAAAATAAATCTGAAGAAATTCTTTCTAAATATAGCATGATTCTTATAAGATTGCTGAATTGACTATAAATTGTCTTTGCATCTTGGCAAGACAGAGTCTATTATTTTTGGGTTTAAGTTTCAACTTAAACTGGCCCTAGCCTCCAGGTCACATGTAATGGTACTGCTATAAAGTACACATCTTTTGTTAAGTATTTAGGTGCAAATCTGGATCAAATTCTTTTGGCGTCGCCCTTTGATGCTTTGCATCAATGCTTTTCTTGTCTTTACTTTCATCATGCTATTTAGTTTTTAAAGCGCACGGGAAGGTCAGTGGTAAATCGGCATCTTAAAGGGGGTCCCAGTTCTTTACTATAAAGGCAATGTTTTGAATGAAAAAAAAACCGGTGGAATATATTCTTTCTATATAATTATGCTGTTATTAAGCGCCCATTCTCTTCCAGGAACACTGCATAGTAATAGTATTTATCATGTCCCCCTATACAAATGTACTTGAAATGTTTTGGTTATTTTATTACAGAAGGACCAATTTATTTAAACAAGCCTTTAAATGTTTATATAAAGTTTAAAGCATTCAAGATTTGTATAGTCAAATTAAAACTAGCACGTCAGGTATTTAGTTAATACGTAGGTGCATTCAACCATTTCACCCATTTCACGAGACATTGTACCTGTTAGTCAAATCTATAAATAACTTTCTATTATTATTTCCATTATTTCCTGTAGCGAAGGCCACGTATATGTTTTAAGGAACTTAAATATAAATTGCACGAGCAGTGTTTATCAATCAATAACTACACACTATCATCGGGCTATATTTGTTTATCTCGATGCGATTACAGATATTTAGATTGGTAGCTTATTTAGGAAATCAAATGTTCAACCAGATATTTAACAGAGAAGGGGTAATCCGTCGAGGTAAGTCTAGTTTATTTTCCATTTGTATACAGTCTTTCGTCTTACTTTTTTGTTGCTGTAATTTTTTTTCTCACTTATTTACTGTAGAGTATTTATTTTTGGAGTACATGTACAGTACTGTTTTACCGCTAACATTAAAATAATTAAGTAACTGAAAAAATATAACGTATCTGCATGTTAGAATTTTGGAGAATAGTTTACACCGATTTATAGTGACTAAAAAACAGAGTTAATTAGTGTAAATCTACTCAAAGTTAAATCGAAAGTAGGTCTGTGTTATTTATTAAACGACGCAAAATTATCCAGTTTATCTATGACCGCTTGAATATAAAATATGATAACGCAAATATGATAAAAGCATCTCGTATAGTAACTAAGAAACCGTTGGCCTTGATGGCATTAAACGTAGGGGAAATCCAACAAAAATTAGGACAAATACACTGTTTTGATACTTGGAAGAGAGAAATCACTTCCAAGCGGTCATTTTAGAATTTCGCATAACTATTATAAAGTTTCTCGGTCAATATGTCATTCTTATGTTGAATATCACATCATATTCAATGGTTCACTAGTTAATAATTGTACAATACGAATGATATGAAACAATAATATTTCAATTTGTTATTGACATCTTTACAAAAATAATTCTTTCTGACTTTGTTGTGAAATTAGTACTGAAATAATACAGTATAGATGTACATTACACATTATCAAACATTTTAAAATTAGAGCCTTTCTATATTTACTTTATTTCAGGCGCCCCTCAATACCCCCCTCCATATGATCAACATGCACAGGGACATGGGGTTGAAAATGGAGAACCCCCGCCCCCAGGGTATGGACCACCCCCTCCGTACGACGGCCCTCAAGGTTTTTAACAATATGATCTTATTTTTGTTATATTTCATCTGCAATAAACAATAAAAAATGCTCTGCATATAGGTATGTTGTTTTATTCTCTATTGTTGCATATACATGTATATCTAATTTAAAATAAACATTTAAGTCGAATTCGTCGATAAATAGCTTGTGATAATTGGCTGTAAAGTCGAAGTTTAAACAGATTGAGATTTTGTAGATTATTAGTTCTTATATCGAAAAATGTGCGGTTAACTGTGTAAATGTATATATTTATGGTCTAGTACTTTTAGTACGAAAAGCGGCCCAAGCATTCGTTTGTATCACATCCAATATGTAATAATTATGATCTTTACAGGTATGCCTATGCCGGGCTATGATGCTGCGGGAGACCAATGGATGGCCCGACCACAAGGAATACCAGTTTGTCCACCTGGATTAGAATATCTCTGCTATATTGACCAACTTCTAGTAAAACAACAAGTGGAGATTTTCGAAAGTATGTTAAAATAATTATTATAGCTTTTCAAACTTACTACCGTATATCAAACATTTTTAAAGTTATTTTGATAATTTAAGTGAAGAAAGGAAGATTTTTTTATAATAACAGTTTTCCAACATATAAAAATCACCTCATCAAAAATCTTTCTTCAACATACGAGTATAATACTTGCAATATTGAATGTATAGGCTTTAGTGAATAGCAAACTCTCACATGTTCTGAGTATGGCCTTTTTGCAAGTAATGGCCCGATGATCAAGTATTGTGTTCAAAGAGTTGCGCTCTAACTTGATTGAGAGATGCAGTATGGGTACCCAGTGGCGCCATTAGCTGTGTTGACCAAAAAGAACGCATAATGCCTATATTGAAATACCTATGTCGAATTTATACGAATTTTAGGCTTTTGCGTAATATTTTTGTTTCGCAGCCATTGTCCAAGACTTTGTTGGACAACCCTCGTATAGATTTAATTTATACTTCAAGTATTTGCATGTTTTTCAGTTATCACTGGTTGGGAAACAGCAAACCGATATAAAGTACAGAACAGCCTTGGACAGCAAGTGTACTACGCTTCAGAAGGTAAGGATAAACTTGTACACGTATTCCAAAGAGTAAATGATGAACTTGTAAAAATATTTTATCATATATTATTACCGCACACTATTTTGAAATGTTAATTTCCCCCTGGCCAATGGGAGTTATTCTTATGTCAATTCAAGTTCAGATAAATCTGACAACAAATAATGAAACATATATTTCATTTGACAACAAATAATTAAACACATATTTCATTTGACAACAAATAATTAAACAAATATTTCATTTGACAACAAATAATTAAACAAATATTTCATTTGACAACAAATAATTAAACATATATTTCATTTGACAACAAATAATTAAACATATATTTCATTTGACAACATGACAACAAATAATAAAACACATATTTCATTTGACAACAATGAAACACATATTTCATTTGACCACAAATAATAAAACACATATTTCATTTGACGACAAATAATGAAACACATATTTAATTTGACAACATATAATGAAGTACATTTTTCATTTGACAACAAATAATGAATTATATAATTAATTCATTTTGTATTAATTACAGACGAATGATTATCACATCGACAACCTCGAGCGCTTTATGTTACTATGTATGTCTTATAATTACAGAATCAGATACCTGTGCAAGACAATGTTGTGGAGCATCAAGGGGATTTATAATTCATATTACAGACAACACTGGCCAGGTATGTACCGACGTTTTCAGAAATACTGACATATTCTTTTTTACTAACTTCAATTCAATCCTGCAGGCCTTTAACATCTTGTTTTATATCTGCTTCTGTATCATACATTTATGAGACTTTTCAGACTTAAACTAAGTTATTTTCTCTCCCCAAGAAATGAAAAAATAACTTTCTCCTCAAGTATATCCAAGATTCTAACCAATAAACAAAGGGTTAAAACATGAGCTGTTTATCTAAACTATATTTTTTGAGGGATAGAGAAAAGCAAAAAGTAAACACCTCTTATGATGATTTTTAAATGATCAAGAAATTCATGTGCCAGTATTTGATTGCTATATGGAATTGTTGAGATTGGGTCATGCACATTTACAGTACTGTACATGTTTGTCAGATTGTGAATCTTAAAATCGAAGCAAGTTTGAAAAACCTGTAATACAGGTAATGTCTATATCTTACACTTGTCCGAACAGTTGCTAGAAATGCTGACTTTTGAAACATTTATTTAATCATTTGTTGAAAAAATGTGGACCAGGGGAGATCACCCAACAGCAGTGAAAAAAGATAAAAAGTTGAAAATTGCAGACTGTTTTTGATTGACTCTGTTTATTAGAGATACCAATAAGGTGTGAAATATCTTACAGTTGTTTTGTACTTTTATTAGTCTTTGACTTTCGCAGATTATCCGTAAATTATAAAAGTTGATACATGTATATGATATTTACTTGTCTGACACTGTAAGATTTTGTGTTACATTTTACGTTATTATTTTACTAAATCCTATTAACATATATAGTACATGTGTTTTATTCATACAGGAAGTAATAAGAGTAACACGTGAGTTTAAATGTGGTGCTGGTTGCCCATGTTTCGCGTGCGATGATTCCTGGGCCCATGTTGTACAAGTAGAAGCCCCAGTTGGAAATATTGTAGGATACGTTAAACAAAGGTGAGCGAGTCTTATCCCGAAAAACGTTATATCCGAAAACACAGCTTAATTAATGTAGTCATTTTTCAAAACCGTACGTGTGACATATATTTTAGTTTGAAATGCTTAAGTAGGTTATGTTAATCGTACAAAAAAATCGATACTTAATTCAGTTCTGAGGATATTTTTTTTTTTGTCCTCAGTGGAGCTTCTAAAATCTTCTAATTACATAGGTTTATCTAAAACACTTTTTTTGTATTCAACTATTAGTGCGTATAATTTATAGCAGTTTCAAGTAATCTTTTATTCATGTAGAGTTTAGACACTTTTATTTTCGGACATAAACACTTAGCCAGTATCTAGAAGTTAAATATGTTTTCATCAATGCAAATGCACTGTAATATATGTTTTTTTCCCTGTTTATCAGACAAAGCTGCTTTCGACCATATTACATTATCACTGATGCAGAACATCAGGAAGTATTTTCCATGACTGGGCCACCATGTTGTTATCATGGATGTACATGGGATCAAGATTTTGTGGTAGGTATTCTTTTTAAAGTTGAAAAAAGTTGTTCACTTGGTCTGTTTAAATATGAGAAAATTCAAAAATAACCAATCAGATTCTAATATCCTAGAATTATCAGGTCAAAATTGTTTATAACCAAAGTCATTCTTACAATATACCTCATTTGACAAATAGTGTCCCCCCTTTTAAATTTAAATATTTCATACAAACGTCCAGGATAAGATATTATTATATTTTTAAATAAATTTTACAATATGTTGTTACATGTAAAATCATGTGTCCTTGCATTCTCTTACATATTACTTCATTTGAGCCGCGTCACGACGAAACCAACATAGTGCGTTTGCTACCAGCATGGATCCAGACCAGACTGAGCATCCGCGCAGTCTGATCAGGATCCATTCTGTTCGCTTACCAACCATATTACAAGTAGATAAACTGATAGCGAACGGCATGGATCTTGATCAGACTGCGCGGATGCGCAGGCTGGTCTGGATCCATGCTGGTCGCTAACCCATTATGTTGGTTTTGTCATGACGCGGCTCATTTATCATACTAGTATTCATGGGGGCTTCCTTGGTCAAGAAGTTAAAACGTCGTTGACTTCAACCCACTTACTGTAGGTTCAAAGCCCGCTAGTGACTCTGGATTTGTATTTGTGAGGGAGCTGTCTAGCTTGAGAACTTATTGGCGGTGGTTCATGACAGGAGCGACGAACCAAGCCACTCCCTCTTGCCAACCCCTCCCCCCCCCCCAACAAAACATATGTGTTTGCATATTTATAGTGACCGCTGATAAGCTAAGATTCTTTACTTTACATTTGTTCGTTAGATTACTGAATATGTATTGTTATGTATGTTGGTAATGAAAGGTGAGATATTGTTGATTGTCACAATGCTTAAATTTTATTTTAGGTTAATGCAAATGATGGCCATACACAAGTTGGCAAAGTTAGTAAACAGTGGAGCGGATTATTGAAGGAAATGTTTACAGACGCTGATAATTTTGGAATATCATGTAAGTGAATTCAGTTGAAATGAATTGAATAAAAACTGTACAAATATCTTAACTTATTTATTAAGAAATAACTTGGAACTACATGTATTTGAATATTTCATATCATACATAAGATGTTTTAAGCTGCCTCTCAAAGATTGTTGACAAAATTACACAGATTAGTTTTCTTATCTTTGACAGTTCCAGTAAATCTTGACGTTAAGTTGAAGGCAGTCATGCTGGGAGCCGTATTTCTAATTGTAAGTATTTTCGGCCTAATTGTAAGTATTTCAGGCATTTATTTAAATTGCTTTCTTAATTAAAACCATGTTTAGAACTGTCCATTATCATTTTTGAGGATATTTTGATGGACATTTTAAGTAACTAGTAGTCAACGAACATTAAAGCGGACTTCAGATTTTACATTCTGTTTGAAAAACAATTCTGTGCTGTTTAAAACTAAGAATTTCAGTAATTTAACTTTTGAAAACTGTAAAACAGCGTCTGAGAGCTATTTATAGGGCGTCAATGACGTTCGTTTCTAAAAATAGAAGACCCCGTTTTTAGTACGTCTAATTTATATACTGAGAGATTAGAGTTATGATTCCTTATTGTTTATGTATTTTATCGTCTGCAAAGTTCATTTTTTATTTTAATTATTTTGATATCACAAATTCACAATGGTATGAAACTATTTATCTAAAAGTAACATACTTAACATTGAGGAAATTTCAAGGCCGCTTTAAAGAGCCTGATTACACTGCAAGCACGTGGTCCATGTTGATATTGCCCTTAACTGATGGCTAAGGTTAATCACTTTCGACCCTAGCCGGGTATTGGTTAAAGCTGTATCTCGGTTGTTCTTATCAATGGATTTATTCCGAGAAAATGGTACTTTGAATAGTTCTGTAGCTCATTGTTTTGGGCCTTAGTAATATGTATTTCAATGTTGTTAGTTTTATTATTCCTTTATAAAGTTTAAGAAGAATAACTGAAATGCTTCATCAATATTGTTAAATTTCAAGTGACAAGCATGTAATATTTTGATATATTTGTTTTTTTATTAGGACTTCATGTATTATGAGAAAAGTCAAAACAGCAGTAGCAGTAACAATAGGGGATCCATGTAACAGAAATCTGCCTTACGAAATGTAGACAGGAACCGGAAACAAAAATGTAATCTGCACCGAAACCGGAAACAAAGGATTCAAAACGAAAATGCATATTTTACCTGATGCATCTGTATCGATGCATAAAACATATGGCTAGTTTCCGATATATTCATATGATGATCATTTCTATCTGTTTTATCTACTTCCTACTTCGTTATAAAGGCCTGAAGAAAATCAAGGGATACCCTTTGACAAATAGCAAAGAGGTCTTCTACGAACATAAATCAGACTTTCTTCGAGGGTTTGACAATATATTTAATCACAGGGACAGTGGCTACTATGCCGATAGGGAAAGTGGCTACCAGGCAGAAAGGAAATATGGCTACCAGACCAACTGGGACAGTGGCTACCAGATTGATAAGGACAGTGGCTACCAGACCGATAGGTAATGTGGCTACCAGACCGATAGGTAATGTGGCTACCAGACTGATAGGGACAGTGGCTACCAGACCGATAGGATCAGTGGCTACCACGTCAATGGGACAGTGGCTACCAGACAGAGAGGGACAGTGCCTGGCAGAGCATGACTATAATGTACTATGATAGGCGTGTAGTCAACCTCTCCCCGAATTTAATTGCTTGAGAAAAAAATGGAGATTGACTGCTTGAATATTGAGCTGGTATATTGACAGTATAATCTATGCTTAGTTGTAATGTATTTATTACGAATCACTTGATTGTTTCTGTTATAGACATTAAACTTTACATAATTATACATGAGAAATAATAAATTAAATATTTTAATTTATGAATAAGTTTATTATTTTTGATATTCATTTTGAATGACTTCACCTGAAAATTAAACATATTGTCTGTTACATACTAGTAATCAATAATTTGAATATTGGGAAAGAAGTTAGGCTGAGAAGAAAAGGAAATTCCCTGTCAGGTAATTGGGGGAAAATGTTTTAGTATCTCGCATTCTATTAATTAACATAAAGAGACTCTACTTAGTCAACATGATAGAGATTGAAATAAGGAATCACACACACACGCACACGCACATCAATACAAGTCTGAATATCTTTATTTTTCCCCCTTTTTTTGCCCCAGTTGATTTATCGGAACTCCCAGTATTTACTTACTTTTTACATATTTAGATTTTGTAGCGCAGCTTAGACAATATACTCGCCATAGGTTGCTCATATGGACTTGTCTTCCAGAACAGTATTAGTCATGGATAGTGCAAGACAGATACAGAAATATGCCCGAATTTCAGAAACGTCTGGTTCTTTAACATGCCAAGTGTTTAAGCATTCATACACGGGACATCGATTCAAAGTCCCATCGCTAGCCCAGGAATCGAACCCACAATGTCGACATTACAAGTCTCGCGCTCTAACCGATTGAGCTATGCAGGCTGGCTGACCGACCAACCACCCGAAATACACTATTTGTTCTGTGAATTTATACTATTGTGTTCAAGGTCCTTATCCGGAGACTGACGGGAAGGGCCGAAAAGTTGCGATTCTGAATCTGGAAGTTCTACTTAACGAATATATCAGTATGATTTGGTTTAAACATATATATTTGAGCTTGATTGAAATGACAGTATTTGAAAATACCCTCTGGGCTAAAGAGTTTCTTTTCTTTAAACCAATACCAGCATATTTGACTTGTACAAAAACCAAATTTACATTAAAGATAAAGAAAGGCTACTAATATATACGTTTCGTGAAATAATTTCTGAAATAAATGTCACGTCTACTCCACTACATGTGTTAAGTTAAACGAGGATTGTCCTCATGAAAAATATAACGCACTACATGTATTTTTTTGAGAAAACATTTATATTAATAACTATCTAATTTTAACGTAACGGCATTTTTTTACGAGAAATACGTCATTACTATATTTTAAACTTCTATTAAAAAACACACGAAATTTTACCAGCCGGTGCACGTGCACATGTTTTGATGATCATTGACTATAATACGTATTCTATTTTTAATGTACGACCAATAATAACCTGACATGATTTTGCGCGAAACATTGACGGGTGTATTTGACGTCTTTCGTTAACAATTTTGACATCATACATCAACGTACATAATTTACTATACCAATTGCAAAGAATAGGTAAACAAACATGGCGTAATTTAACGTTCACCGTGTCTCTTTAAGTCTCATGAAATGAGACGACCAAACTGATAAAAAAGGCAACAGAAAGTATGATATGACTATATATGTACGGTTTGACAGGTGGAACGGACTTTTGCAGGGGAAAACAACACTAATACATAGCGGCATTGTGACTTCACTTAAGGATGTTCTAGAAAGAGACAGATGGACGAAAGTGTGTTACATATCAGACAGAGTAGGGATCAACAAAAGTTTTGCGTATACAATATTCATAGACATTTTCTTGGAATGCAGACGGATCAGGTACGCTTGGTATCCAGGCTATTTACCACGGACGAGATGAATGCATCGTCGGATACTCACGATTGATAAACATGTTACTGATAAATGTTAATGGTTCGGCCGTGGGTATCCGACGATGAGATGAATGATCAAGCCTGCATCTCCGGAAGGCCTCAAAATGACGTTGTGACTTACGCCGCAACCACTGAACTGCATCGTTTTTATTTTGTAAACCCGTTGGTATCACAATATTTATCAAAGGTTGCATTTAAAGTGAAAATCTATTGAACTTAATAATGTATAGATCTAAAATCGTTATAACTGCAAACAATTGGGACACACCTCGTATATCAATGACACTCAAATTCAGATTTGTGTTTTTTTTCCAAAGATTTACTTTAAACTTTGAATATAAAATAATTTGTAAATGCATATTTTCTACATTTAAAGGTAATATCAAGCCGAATTCTACAAGCATTATGTGAAAAAGAAAACTGCAAAAATGACTGCGTGTATAACATGCGAGATTATTTTTTCATATCCATCTGTATCAACAAATCTGAAAATCAGCTTAATATGATGGACACAGTCGATATAATTTGCTATATCGTTATACATATCCGATTTAATAACAGGTATGATTGGGTCAATGTCTCTTCGTCGAAAGGCTCTTGCTATCATACGTCAATTAAAAGAAGGGACATATAGTATAGAATGGAAAGATGGTAGAGTAAGACAGACGGTTGAAAAATACACATGAGCGAATTATTTCGACGTAGTGTCGAAATATAGTCTCTTTGTGTTATGGTTAATCCCTGTTCTTTTCGATTATAAAGTCCATACTGTAGAATATGTTCGCCCAGTTTGAGCATTTAAAAAACTAGTCATTTCTGAAGTAAGTATGAAAATATTGATGTAAGTTTTTCGAGTTATACACTGACTATCAAATAAAAAGAGCAGTAAAAATGGAACAAATATTAAGTTTAATTACAAGTTCTATTGAAAAGATACCATGTTTGTAACAAATTCTAGCGGCTCAAAAAGTTAACTTTACAAGGATATATATACAGTTAGAACAAAAATGACGTTAAATCACGGAAAATATATCAAAAGTTTGAAATCACATTGCGTTTTACGGCTTCAAATAACCGGATACTAAAGGAATCTGACCATTTAAACCCCAAGTTGAAGGCCAGACTTAAGGCGCCATCTGACGACTGTCAAGCACGACTCTTAGACAAGGAGCTTATGTCAGGCTTCACACCAGAATTCAAGGGTACTGGCCGAAAAGTGTTTCTGAAATTACCTCGGAAATTTAATATTCACATTTTGATCTTCTTGAATTTCCCAATGGCATTTATATCTCCATTTTGGGATTCCTCAAAGACTTTCCTACTTAAAGCTTAATATTGATAAAAAGCTTAAACTCGAAATATCGGGAATCTATATTTTCTATATTTAGTTTGGAATTTCCGAAAAATGTTTCTAAATTTAGCTCGCTTTCATCCTTTAATTGTTTGAATATAAAATATGATAAGCAAATATGAGAAAAGGTAACTCGTATTATAACAAGGGAGGCAAAATACACTGCTTTGTCAATTTGAAACTGGGTAGATAACGGTCAATTTTATATTACGTATGAACATACATGTTATTACTACAAAAGAAAAGTTGGCGGTTTAAGTATTGATAAAAAGGTTAAACTCTAGATATCGGGAATCTATATTTAGTTCGGAATTTCCGTATTTTGTTACTAAATTTAGCTCGGAATTTGGAAACCTCGAAAAAATCTTTTTGAATTTCCCACCGTCATTTCTATTTTCATCTCGGGATTTCCTAAAGTCTTTCCTACTTAAAGCCTCGCACGGTTAAGTTCTGATTCACTTCACTTTACCACCAGTTAGAGGTTGTGTCCTTCAAATACTTCAGATTAAGGTATGTCAGATATCTTTTTTATTAGTTTTAAATGGAAGAGTATGAAAATTGATGATTAAGAAAAATAAATCTGTTTTTGTACAAACAACAACAACAACAACATAAAACACACACACACACACACACACACACAAACACACAAACAAAAACTCTAAGTTAACATTGAAGTAGCGCTTATTTTGCATTTATTATATCTTTTTTTATATAAAAATACATTTAAAATACCGCATATCTAGTGGACAAAATATAATTACAAATACTAATGATATGTAACGCAATGTATTAAATATGAAACTTGTGCTTAATATTTATCTCCCCTATCCGAAAGAACTAATGCATAAACATACTTATGGAAGAAACATTTGTAAAAATAATAGACGAAAATGTCAATGGACTTATTAATGGAAAAGTTGATTATCTTAAATTTCAATATTCGATAAAGGTATCGGGAATCTATATTTTCTATATTTAGCTCGGAATTTCCAATATTGCTCGAAATTTGGAAATCCATATAAAAATCTTTTTGATTTCCCAAAATCATTTTTATTTTTATCTGGGTATTCCACTTAAAGCTTCGCACGGTTTTAGTTCTGAATTACTTTACGGCCGGTTACATGTTACATAGGTTGTGTTTTCCAAATAAGATACACAGTACTTCATTTTAAGAGAGTATTTTTTTCATTTTTAAACTATTAAGAAGGGGGCATACAAGCTTAAACCGCCAAAAGTTATCAAGTTCAAGAATAAATGGCACGCACGCATGACGTGTTTTATCACTGACGTGTCAGATTAAAGTAAAATCTCTATACATAAGACAATATTTAACGTAAACATATTAACTCCGCTAGCTAGTAAAATTCAGTGCCAAGAAGAAAATATTTTTTTTTCGATTTACTAAGCTGATTAAATTTAGCCAATTTACCAAAGTATATGTGTTATGATTCATTTAAAATACCGCATATCTAGTGGACAAAATATAATTACAAATACTAATGATATGTACATAACGCAATGTATTAAATCTGAAGTGCTTAATATTTTTTCTCCCCTATCCGAAAGTACTAATGCATAAACGTACTTGTGGAAGAAACATTTGTAAAAATAATAAAGAAAAATGAAATGTCAATGGACCTATTAATGAAAAAATTGATTCTTAAATTTCAATATTTGATAAAGGTATCGGGAATCTATATTCTCTATATTTAGCTCGGAATTTCCGATATTGTTTCAAAATTTTGTTCGAAATTTGGAAATCCATACAAAAAAAAACAACAACAAAACATCATCAAAGACCACTTATGATTAAGCTTAAGCCTCCAGAATTTGCCATGTTCAAGAATATGGCCTGCACGTATGACGTGTTATTTTTACAGTAACGTGTTTTATTAAAGATCCTGTATGTTGTAATTCAGGTTGTTACCACACTTAAGTGAAATTTTATATATGTATATAATTATGCTTCTAAAACAATTTTCAACCATTGAAGTATATTTAAAATTTGTACTGCAAATATTTTTCCACATTATATGTAATCATTAAAGTATATGCATTCATTTCTTATTTTGAAACATTTGACTTATAGAAAATACATTTCTAATTACCTCCCTTTATTATCATGAAATGTAAATTCGGTAATGTCTTTACAAATAATGCTTTTTGGAACTTGAAATATTGATAAATCTTTTTCATTTGAGCATTATATGTATAATATAAAACCATACAAATTGAGTGACAGGATCTTTAAGTTCACATGCTGACATGTATGATACTTATGGCGTTACATATGACATAATGCTAATGTTTGTTTAATCACGGGAATAACATTGCCGACCCGCTGTAAATTTGCGCCAAATTTTTTTACTGTCTTATGGCGCTAAAGCACAAGGGATATGCAGTATAAAGAGGTTGTATTCATAAATAGATCAATGTTTGTGTTGACTCATGCCCTGGTTCTCTTTTGCAGTTGATTATTTGCCAACAATTATTATCCTGTTTCTAACTGAAGTTTACAATTATTATTACTAAACATAATATATTTCTTATTTCAGGTCTTACAAAGAACTGTAAGAAATTGTAGCAATGGGTAAAAAGAACAGAAAACAGGTCTTTTTCGATGAAGATACTCCTCATGGTTTGGTTAAAAGGCTGATGTTTAAGAAATACTTCCAAGCTTATATTGAAAAGACACAAAACGAAAAATTTAATTTAAAAACTGTGTATATAGATGGGTTTGCCGGCGTAGGCCGGTATGGCAATGAATGGCCGAGTGAAATAGAAAAATATGGATCACCCCTTATTGCTTTAATGGTATCCTTAGGTTTTTATTATAGACATGATATGTTAAAACAGAAGGAAGATAAAAAAGACAAACCAAAAATGCCAAATACACATGAGACTGATTTGTTGGAAAATAGTAATCAGGAAACAGTCAGAAGCAAAACATCTGTAAAAGCTGGCAACAAATCTACAGAAACATCAGGAGAAGATGAAAGACATGGACAGCCAACAAACACACAGAGAAAAGAGGACAGTATATGGGGTTGGTCAACTTCAGAATTGGAACCAGAAGACGAACTTCCTATTGAACTTGAGAAACGGAATAAAAGAAGTAAAGTATTTGGAGAAAATGCCAACATTACCTTACACTTTATTGAGAGTGATATAGAAAAGTACAGAAAACTTGCGGCAAATGTAGAACTTTTGATAATGAAATTTCTAGAGAGACATTATCCAGAATACACATATGGTTTTCGCCAAATGGAGGGAAATGTATTGTTCAAAATATGTAGAGGCTCTTTCTATTTAACAGTCAAAGTTTTCCATCAAGAGTTTGCAAAGACAACAGCACCACCGATGCTTCGAGATTCATCTGTTAGAAGTCTAACATTTCTCGATCCTTATGGTTTCAAAGATACACCAATGGCTCATGTGCAACAGTTTGTTCCAGGTTCTGGAAATGAAATATTGATCAACTTTATGAGTAGTTTCGTGAACCGTTTTGTATCAAAGTGTCCTGAACATGTTACTCAGTTGTACGGAATATCCCTTGATGTTGCAAAATATTACGGCATTGATCCGTCTGATTTAGAAGATAGCAAAGATGAACTTGTCGAATTTGTGAAGTTTGTAATTCACTTCTGCCAGCCGGAGAGAGAATTCGAATTTAGTAATAAGATACAAAAATGCACTAGCAATTATGAAGCTTTTCTGAAAAGGAAAACCCAATGTAAGTTTTCATTAACATTCGAACTCAAGGATAAAAGAAACACAACACTTTTTCACATGGTTCATGTAACAAATCATAGAAAAGGTATAGAGGCAATGAAGGAATCCATGAACAGATGTAGCCAGAAAGAAGGCAAAATGGTTATGTCTGATTATGATGTGATATGTAAGGGACAATCCCTAAATTTTGTAAATATGGATGACAACGAAAAAGTTGCAGAGATGATTTATAGTCAATTTAGAGGAAAGGAGCGTGTACCAATTAGCGACATCAACGATTATGTTTTATTAGATACAAACTACGTATTCAGAAAATGTCCATTGAATATACTGCAAAGGTCGAGAAAAAAGATAACAACAGCAGTGAACAATTTGAAAATACCTCAAAGAATAACGGGTAAGTTCCCTGATCGAGACATAAAAACTAAGCAAGCACTAATTTGGTATATTTCGTTTGCTGACGAGGAATACAGAAGTGAATCGGCTGATGGTCCTGATGTTGGCGTTCAAAATTTGATAAAGGAAGTGAAAGAAAGTAAAAAGAAATCAACAAAGAAAAACCAAAATAAAACTGACATGCCATCAAGCACACGGACAGAGGAACAAGAATATACAATTGAAAAGGAAGTTAAAAAGACAAAGGAGAACAAAGGAAATGGAAATAAAAGAGGCTTAGACAAGGAAATAGTGAACGAAAAACATTTGAAACGACAGAAAGGCGCATTCTGCAATATAAATACAAACATCAATGGAGCCACTCCGTTATTGGTAACGGAAATAGATGAAGGCGCAAATGAACCTAAATATGGATCTCTTACTCACGAACAAAAAGATGAAGGAGAAGTAAAGAAGGATACCAGGATCAAAGCAATACGGCAAAGTTCATTAACTGATAAGTTTAAGGTATTAAAAAGACCACAAGAAATGAATGCTGGTGAAGTACATAAACAAGAAGGTCACAAGAGGAAAAAAAGTAAATAGAGCTTTATATCTGGAATGACACATCTCTTGGAAACACCATTAGAAACATTATCAAAACCTCATTGGAAGCATCGTCATAACCTAATCAGAGTTGTATTACTGGAATGTCACATATATGTAGAAACCTCTTTAAAAATGTCAGAAAGTTATTTCTGGTATATCACATCTCTTGAAGGAACCTAATTGAAAGCATTGTCAGGAAATTAATTATTGAATGTCTCATTTTTTGAAGGAACCTTATTCGACAAATTGTAAGAATGTTATTTCTGAAATGCCTTCTCTCTTGATGGAACCTTATTGGACTCATTGTTAGAATGTTATTTCTGATGAATGCCTTCTCTCTTGAAGGAACCTTATTGGACATATTGTTAGAATGTTATTTCTGAAATGCCTTCTCTCTTGAAGGAACCTTATTGGACATATTGTCAGAATGTTATTTCTGAAATGCCTTTTCTGTTGAAGAAACCTTATTGGAAACATTGTTAGGAAGTTATTACATTTTACTGAAGAAAGCCTGTATGGACGTTTTGTAATAGGCCTAGTTTTTGTAGTTTGTACAAATATTTCATGTTAAATGTGTTTGTTTCTAGTAATTAATTTAACCAAGTATTATTTTATCATTATTTATATGTTATTATATTTAGTTATATTTGTCTATTTTATACATATTTTATCAAAATAATAAATGAATGATTTTATCATAAAATTAGGTATAGCAATCAACAAACTTGTTAGATATACAGTATTACATACTTTTCTGGCACATGGACCTTGCTTTTGTTTATAATTATAATGATATGTAAGTAAAACCTTTACTTTTGACATGTTTTCTTTTAAAAATGATTATATATTGAAATTACTTGTATCTTTCATTTTTATGAAGTTTTCACATTAACCTAAAATGCACCATTGTTATTGTATAAATTTAGAACAGATAACAGATTCATGCAGCACTATTGATAGTAAATTTTGAGTAAATTATACTTTCTTTAATTGAAATTTTATAATATAATTATGCTTATATTTTTTTGTATTTAAAGAATAATATAGGACAGGTTTATCATTCGGCAAAATTACGACAGAACATGAGAAAAATGTCAAACGCAGTACTTTTAGGTTAGATATTATATTGATTAAATTTATTTACCTTTTGTACAAGCTGTTTTAAATTCGTTTGTTTAATTATTTTTTGATATATCAAAACGTATGTTTTTGGGGTCTTCCTGGGCTCCTGGAAGCTGGTACTTGTTGCTGGGTCGTGTGGGGGTTGCGTTCATTGAACAACCCGCCTTCCTTCCCCTTCGAATTATTTTATTGAAAGATCACCCCAAACCGTTAGTGCCGACTTCCAAAATTAAGACTGTTTTGAATTTTGCTACGATATATGATATGCATGCCAAATTTTATAATTTTAAAAATAAATAAATAATTAAAATTTTTAAAATTTAGCTGATTGATTTTTTTTTTGGAAAAACGATTTTGGGTTGTTTTTTTCTTTGTATCAATAAATTAAATTTAAATATTTATGAATAAATACTAAAAAAACCTGTTTTTTGTTATTTTTAAAACAAAGATGATTTTATCACAAAAAGGGGTTTTTTAAAATTTGGGACTTTTAAAAAGTGATATTCTGAAAAAGTGCTGGGCATGATTTTTCTTCAATTACTCTGTCTATATTTCGGTTACTTTAAAAACTTCATCAAAAAGCTGTACTTAATTTTCAGTAGTAAAAATTACGGCAAGAAATTTTGTACAATGTATATTTTTAGCAGAACTAGCCTATGAAAAAAAGGCGCAAAATAAAAAATAACACGACTGTCTCCCTGTGTCAATTTTCATTTTAATTGAATTATAGTCAATATCGAAATATTGATCTTGAAAATAGAGTACAATTAATCACACGAGCTTTGATTTGTATCGGAAATTGTATTAATTTATCATTTATAATGCTTTTTTTTGGACATTTTATTCCACCTTTTACGTAACATGAATACATGTATTTCTTTATTTGAGGAAAACAAATATATAATTCTATACTTCTTAAATGTACAGCAGTCGTGTATATAAATTGTATTATTATTTATATAAACATCACAGTTCTCGATAAAAAAACAAGAATGAAGAGCAACAAGGCAAGGCAACGTTTAAAGGATGCAGCCCCCGACACACCCACGTCGATTTTACAAACGTGCATTAATAAAATCAGTCATGTAATTGCAGTGCATGCAATAATGCACAAAGGAGCATCCGATGTCTTCCGCTACCAGGAAAACTGGAAAGGCGCTAAGGAAAGATAACATTTTTTTAAATGTTAAACTAAAAAATATACGTTAAAAGACGTAACTCATTTAGAATAAAAGATAACCAGAATAAAAGATATAAAGAAGGAATAAATGACGTTAAAAGACCAAATCAAAACAGAATAAAACACACACCCATTGTAACAAAAAGAGCATTTGCAGAATTTGTCACGAGCATGAATCCTTTTTTTAACTGTTTGATGGAGGAAGAAAGAAGCGTGAGGAACAAGAGACTGACTATGACACTATCAGTTATATACACTTTTATTACACAAAATAATCTAATGATTTCATATTGTTCAGATAACAAGGGTGTATGAATAGCATTTTATAAGACTTGATTTTCTTTTCATTTTCATATCGTATGGCATAAAGTTGAAAGAGCGACAACTCTGTAAGAATCTTATGACTAAAGTCTGTCGTCCGAACCAAACCGTACAAATAAGCCTTCACGAGTTACCTCGCTTGCGCATTCGCAATACAAAACAAGACGTCTTATTCTACTAGGTATCATTATAAAAAATCTTAATTTTGAATCAAGTACCAAATTTCTCATTCATTGTAAATTAAATTAGGGTATTTATGTAAAAGAACTATTTTAAAATCTTTGTTTGATTTCACTTGTATACGGTTAACTGTATTTGTGAGAAATTTCACTTATTATCTTTGTAATTTATTTTCACATTATTCTGGCAATTGTAACTATCAAGCACTGTGAAAAGTCGAGGACGCTGTAACAAGTACTTCTGTCTTCTCATTTTATCACATGGTAATGTATTAGTTTTTGTGCCTGATGTTATTTAATATTTTTTGTTGTTTAATAAATTTTTACGCCAGAATATATCCATTCTTTTCTATAACGGATTTTTAAAAATCTTCTATTAAACTTTAAAGAATGTAAATCCGTTCTAATTTATGTTTCCTCATATTAAATCACCTATAAGCTCACTTATTTATACTAAAACGCTGTAAAGGTTTAAACAGGGAAAACAGATAAAATCCCCTGAAGAACGCCACAACGACTAAATTGAAAATGTAGAGGACTCGTTTTGATTCGGCCTATTCATGAACGTTACCGGGAAGATCATGGTACCGTCCACGCCCCCTAGAATTGGCTTAAGCGAATTCGACATTTAAACACGAAAATGATGAACTTTTGAATTTAGAAACATTCGCGGCAGTTATAATGATACCTTCAATGTGACACGGTCATGGCAACAATTATTCTGTATTAAAATAACAATAATTACTTACTTTGATAGCTGATTAATATAGCATACTTTGATAAAGTGTTATATATATAAATCTTAAATTACCATGTGACGATAGTGATTCTGTGTTTTCAAAATAATGCAACCTACAATATAATGACACATACGATATTTATCAAAATGTTCTGCATGGGTGGATCTCAAAATTGGTTTATTTGAGTCTCATCCATAAATAACAACATAAAACAATTCAATAACACAATTTTACAGAATAAAAGTTGGTTATGTACGGCCATTTGCAAGAGACAATGGAAGGGAGGCAACTCTGCAAAAATTTCAAATATAACTTACAGAGTTACCTCTCTTCTCATTCCATATTCATATGCATATTACAACTTAATATTGCTAAAATAAGAAACAATTGCTAATCTAGTTCTAAAAGACTTAAAGAATTTCTGGTAAAATTGCTTTACAGTGAAAACCCTTAAAACCATAAAAATTAGACTGAATAGCAGTAGATTCTTAACCTGTAAAATCATAATCTGGATAAAATTATTTCGCATCATTGAAAAGATAAGACCTGTATAAATAAAATAAAACATTGCTCAAATTTAAGTAACTGTACATATAGCGTCTTTGCCTGAAGGAATTTAGTTAATAATCAATAAGCGTAAACTAAAAACACAATAAGTGTACGAATTGCAGACAGTAATACAACAGAAACTCATGAAAATGACCAATTTTTTGTGGAAGTTGCAACAGAACAGCGAAAATGTAACAAAAAATAAAAATAGCAATGAAAAAATGAAGGCTATGTGATAAAAAAGTTTTCAAGGTAATAAGCGGAATTTATATGTACATTAAATGCCCCTATGACCTTGACCTTTGCACTAGTGATCCCAAAATCAATTGGGATATAGCCAATACATAGGCTATTCAATATGTGAAATATGAAGACTTTGTGATAGATAGTTTTCATGATAATGAGAGAAACCATTCTGACATTTAAGGCCCTTGTGACATTGACCTTTGAAATAGTTACCCCAAACTCATTAGGGGGTATTTACTAGTTATGACAAATAAATATGTCAAATATAAGGACTTTGTAATAAATAGTTTTCAAGATAATAAGCGGAAACGATTCTGACATTTAAGACCCCCGTGACCTTGACCTTTGGTCTAGTGACCCCCAAATCAATAAGAGTCATCTACTACTTATGACCGATCATTATATGAATTATACGACTTACAGGTTCGGGATATAGGGTAAAGAATCAATTTTAATGCAGAAAAATATAATTTAACTATAGGGTTAACGCACGTTTTTCCGTGTTATAACGTCTGCAGAGTCCCGAGGAACGGTTGGTGCCCGAGCCCGATAGGGCGAGGGCTCCAACAGTTCCGAGGGACTCTGCAGACTTTATAGCACGAAATAAACGTGCGTTGACGCTATTATAGCGGAACAAATTATTAATGGTCCAGGCTCGGTTTGATTGAGTCTGTTTATGGACAGAAACTACTGTCTACCCCCCCCCCCCCTTAACAACCGCTTCTTTTGTGAATATCCGAAACAGATTGTTGTTTAGTCTGTCTGTTAATGCTGAAAATATACTAGCTTAATTTCCATTGTTGCTTAGAGTATGGCTTTAAATAAAAATATCGCATAAAGATCACAACACTAGACGCAAATATTTTAAGTTTGAGCATTTCTAAGAATTGTAGTTGTCATAATTCATTGTTTAATACATGCGGTTATATAATTTAAGCATTAAAGAGGGTTATAAATCAATTTAGCTGCATTATACATAAACTCTGTCATTGTGCTTATTGCGGGGAATAAGGTTCTAATTTCGTCCTTTAAAGCAGCATGCCTCCAGATTTATGCTATTTTCATGACAATTTTTAAAATGTATATAAAAGTCAAATTCTGTGAAACAAACAAAGACAGTTAATTAAATATTTTATGCGGCACTTACAATTCATGTAAACTGCCAACAAGAGGTCAAACATATACAAAACAGCCCTTACTCCGTTAGTCACGCAGTAGAAAAATCGTATTAGATTCTGCAATTTCAGTCATCTATAGCACATAAAATGTTAATTATTACTTGAAACTCGAAATTCGAAGTTTAGTATATTTCTCTCAAGTTTGATTTTCTTGAAATATTTTGGCTCATCTGGATACATACATGTTAAGTTGCTTTAGTCACTACATACTAGTATACACGATATATATATAATATGTACATGTGTATATAAATGAAAACACTCTGATGATTATAAATTACTTTAAAATTGAAACTTTTATCTTCAGTTAAATGGCGATCAGGATGTTAGTTAAGTATTTTCTTCCTTCAAACTCTATTGTTTTTGTTATACCTAGAAAGATATGATATTTACTCAGATAAAATGCGACCGAAACAGTCACTATCTGTGTATATATGATCAAAGATATATATACTTCAATAGTTTCATTATGTTCAGCTAGATAAAGGCGGGGACCGGAAAAACTATTATCCTCATTACATTGTTTGATAAGTGTCACGAACTGAAACATCTATGATTCATAAAATGATAATTAAAATGTCTGAATAATTGTAACCGGATATGTTTTCAATCATACTTTCATGTTGATCAGCTTATAGTTTGCCTCCATATTTCTAAACATAGCCTAGTTTATGCTATGTACAATCATTTTAAAACATAAGTTATATATACGATAAATCTATAGAATATATGCGTTATATTTTTCATCATTCTCTGGTAATTATTGATACTCCTGTTTGACGCAGCAGTATCTAATACGTTTCCTTGTATCTGAGTTGCAGGATACAATACAATTCCTTTATTAATCGCAGCAGGATCCAATACGTGTCCTGTATCTTACTGATCGGTCGCAAACATTTTTAGTATCTGTCTGCAGGAGACAATATAATTCTTGTATTGAACGCTGCAAAATCACAAACATTTCCTATATCTGACTGTAATATCTAATATAATTCCAGTAGATAAGGCTGCAAGATCACAAATATTTCCAGTATCTGACTGCAGGGTTTTAATAAAATTACTGTATTGAACGCTGCAAGATAACAAACATTTCCAGTAATTAATGCAACATGAAGACATATATTTCCTGTATCCAATACAAAATCTTATTAAACGTTGCAAGATAAATTTTGTTTCCTGTATCTGCCTGCAGGATATAGTTCCTGTATTTATCGCAGCAGGCTCAAATACGATTCCTGTATTTGACTGCCGGTAATAACTGTCTTTATTGCTGTAGGAACATTTATATGACCATGGCCTTGAAGTGGCCTTGACTGTCGGGGTCAAGTTATTGATTGTCCTAACTTTGTTATTTACTCACATAATTATTAGATTCATACTTCGACTAAAGAACACATGACAAAACCAACATGTTGAATTATTCTGATATGAATATGTTATTCTGATATTTTTTAATTGACCTTGACCGTCAAGGCAAAAAAATGAAATTTATTTGTTACAAAAATAATGATGTTATTTAGGAGAAGTCTTTACTATAATAATCTTCCTTCGATGTATTTTACTTTAGAAATAAGAAAAAAATCAAGCGTGACCCCTGCTGTTTTTTACATAATTGCAATAAATAAATAGATAAATATTAGCAAGACGAATATTCTCTCTAAATAAATATATCAAATATAATTACATGACATAGTTGAAAACTTATTTAACGCACAGTTTTTGGTACCCTCATAAAACAAATGAACCTTGCTTATTACATACATAGATGTTCGTGAGACGGTCTCATGACGCTCAAATGATAGTAAATGGACGCCAAAAGGACGTTCGTTACACTTTAGTGCGCTAGAGGACCGTTCAACGGTCGTTGACAGATCACCAGTGAGTCGTTCACTGAAAAGCAAACGAGTATCAACAACCAAGTAGCGATTGAGTAAAAGCTGACTAACGATAGCCGAACGTGCGCAACGCTCTGCGAAAGTTAATAAAACGTTCCATGAACGTTCTTTTAACGTTCTTCTGCGTTTGAAATTTAAACGTTGAAGAACGCTAGTCAAAACCTTTTTCCGGACCAGCGTTCTCCGCCGATTACCGACGTTCAATGACGTTCACTGACGTTCACACAACGTTCTTCTGACGCTATCCCAGCAACCATGGGCGACTACCAACGTTTCCTCAAACGTCATAGAATGCTGACCAGAACGCCATTTTGTGACGGCCCACTGAGCCATTGAACGGTCAGGAAGCGACGGAAGGTAATGTCTTAATAATGCTGAGGAACATTTAGCGGTTGTCATTTGTAAAAAATACGGGAAAAATCAGGCAAAGGAATAATGCATAGGAAGTAATTAAACAACAAAATTACATGAAAAAATGCAGATGCAGTCTGGTTGAGTTTGTTCATGAGGAAAACTGGACAAGTGCAACATGCCGTACGATGCTAGAACCGTCTTAAATCACATATATTCCATGAATTAAGTCATCTATTTAATAATGATATGTTATGATTCGGCAAAGCAATAATGAACTGATAAATAGAGAATACCATGCTAGTGTCTGATATCATAAAATTTATCAGGCAAGGCTAAGAAAAAAAAATGAAGGGCGAGGCTGTGCCGAGTTCTTCATTTTTTTTCGTGCCGAGCCTGATAAATTTTATAATATTAGACACTTGTTTGGTATTCTATTTATCATGTTTTCAATTTCAATTGTTGTTTGATTTTTTTATTTTAATTGAAGCAAAACCCTATCCAGAACCTCTCGTGTTCAGACGGCGCGCAATAATATGTGAAATGCCAAATCAAAAAGAAATAGTCCCGAATGTTTTAGTTAATTGTAAGTGACGCGTTCATATTCAAAATTTCTATTCGATTCAAAGTTTATCAGTTAAATATTTCCAACCCAGTAGCAGGAAAATATATTCCATTCTTTTTTATTTCATTTCGCAAATTTTGCATATTTTTGATGAGGTGTCTGATAAAGCTTGGGGTGACTGATAAAGCTAGGTTTATCAGGCATGCACTTTATCAACAGAAATCAATGTAATGGCATGATAACAGTATAGATGAAGCTATTCTTGGTTTAAGTTGTAAAGAAGATTCAATTCACCACTCCTTCAAAATATGTCAGATAATTATCGACAATTTTATCCTTTTTTCATTTGCATTCAGCTGAATCATAAGTTTGAGATTTTTTATAAAATAAATGTTTCCAAAGTATGTTAATGTGACTTGTTTCTTATGTAAGAATGACGGTTTGTTCTTTCTGACCATAATTCCCGATCTCGAAAACTTCGCATCGAATGTTTTTTTTACATTTAATTTGACACAATGCATCTGAAACATAACAAAAAGCTTATTTGGAGGATAATTCAACAGCAGAAGATGTTATAATTGATGACAGGTGTTGTCTATTTTGCGGCTCGATATCAAAAGAATCTAAGCCAAATATCAACCTACACGAAGCCTGATATCAACATGAACTGAGCCGAAATTCAACATACATGTAATTATTTAAACTGAGCCCGGTATCAACATGATTTAGCTTGATATGAACGTTAATTAAGCCAAATATTGACATAAACTTAGTCAGAATTCAACATAAACTAAGTACGATAGTAACAAAAACTAAGTCCGATATCAACATAAAATAAGTTCGATATCAACATAAACTAAGTTCAATATCAACAGAAACTAAGTCCAAAATCAACATAAACTTAGTCCGATATCAACATGAACTAAGTCCAATCGAGCCGATATCAAAATATACTAAGTCCGACATCAACATTTACAAGTCCGATATCAACATAAAATTAGTCTGATGTCAACATTAACTTAATCCGATATCAACTAAGTCAAATAGCCCCGATATATATCAAAATAAACTAACTCCGATATCAACATAAACTCAGTCCAATATCAACATAAACTAAGTCCGATAGCAACAAAAACTAAGTTCGATATTAACAAAAATATATTCAGTTTCAATAAAAATAAGTCTAATATCAACATATTAAACTAAGTTCGATATCACCATAAACTTAGTCCGATATCAACATAAACTTAGTTCGATATCAACACAACTTAGTTCAGTTTCAATATAAATTAAGTCTTAAATCAACATAAACTAAGTTCGAGATCAACATAAAAAGTCTGATATCACAATAAACTAAGTTCGATATCAACATGAAATAAGTCCGATATGAATATAAACTTAGTCCTGGAATAAGAAAAAGGGGAAATCCCTTGCAAGTATTGAAAAGAAAGTAATTAGTTTAGAATACAGTTGAGTTCACACTAAAGGTAACACAAAGTGCACTAGTAGTACACTTCATTAGTGCACTTTGTAGTGCACCAGACCTATTATATGTATTAAGCATTTACCTTTTATTTCCATGAATAGCAATTTGACTTTTACAAAAAGAAAGATAAATATAGATATCTGTTTAATAGTGTTTCATAATAAATTTGAAGTTGTGAATATTGGATTTCGTAAAATATTAGAACAATAATTTTTCAAAGTCCTTAATTTTACTGATTTTGTACTTTAACCCTTTCCCTCATTAGATTATGTGAAAAATGCCCGTTTTCATTTAAAAGCCTCCTGTTACAAGTTCAAACTGCTATGAAACTATGAAAAATGCTTCAATACTAATCAAACTTGGCACAAATGTTGACTGGACCATTGCCTTTGTAACGACATGCTCAGTCTTAAATTTCCAGTTACCATGGCAACGAGGGGACATCTCATTGATGCCAAAAATCACTATTTTGCCTTGATTTTTTCCATCAAAATTGATTTCAAAATGCTGCAACTTCTTAATGGATTGAGATAGAGTCAAAGGCTTTTCAGCTTTGGTTACACTTTACCTAATGATCGACCTGGGGTCATTTTTAGCCTCTCACAAGTCCAAAATTGTCTTTGCGATGACGGGGGACTACCGCCACCTTCAAACCCTCCAAACAGAAGGGGACACATCCCCCTTCTGGCAACCCCCTGATGTATCTTTTGGATGTGGGGCAGCGCCGAAAAAGTGCTCACTTTTTAGCAACATTTCTCAAACGAAAACATGTGTTGGGGTCAAAATAGGATATTTTTTTCACTATTTGAGGCCTAAAAGGGGGGGGGGGGGTCGAAAGAACGTTGTTTTGCGTATGTAATATTATTATGAGGTAAAGGGTTCAAACTTTAAAAAAATTGTAAGAATAAGGAAATATAAATATAGATAATTATAACTTTAATGTAAATAAGTGCATAATTAAACAAAATTAATTGATATTTAATATGATTCAACCTTATTATAATCTGGTTATGAAATATGAAACATTGAACTGCTAATTAAACAGCATTCAGTCATCTTTTTTTTTTGGGGGGGGGGGGGGGGGTGTCAAATTATACCAATTAGTTATTTTTGATCTTAACTTATTGTTTTTTTTAAAGGTAATGATTTTAAGCATTAATAGCCTTTGATACATTAAAGAATTAATATGTTTATAATTGGCCTAAATTTTAGAAATTTTATCTCATTTGTAATCTCTCTTACCTTCTCAAACTGAGATTTTCCTAAGATTAATATAAATGATACATATATTATTCTGAAAATAAATATTTATATACAGTATGTGTGAAATGTGGATTAAGTATTGATATGTGTGGATTAAGTATTGATATGCACCAGTGGGACACTAGTACACTTTTACTGACATGGATATTAACAAAAAGATTAGAAAATCTTTCAATTCCATTTTTGACCCTTGATTTATGCTATGTTTTGCGGATTTGCTATGTAAAACTAATGTTATCACATGTACTCATTCAATTTTTGCTAACATAAGCACCTTTTGTAATTTATATCACGCTGTATGTTTATGTTAATGTTTATAAACTGACATTTTAACAATTAAGAACCCGAAAGGAAGCGACCGTGGGGAGCGACCGTGGGTTCTTAAATGCTAACTTATTAAGTGTTTAACCTCATTTGACCCCACTTGAACGCCTCCAGCCTGTAGAAAGTCGTTCTGTGTGGAGTTTAAGGATCATGTTTAATCTATCATTTACGTCATTCTATATATAAATAACAAAGGTATGTCTGGAGACAGAGTGCACATCTTTGCATCGTGTACCGCTAAATTTCTTCAATGTTTCTATTTTCTGAAAAATATTGGATGTGAATGATATTCGTGACATCAACCTTAGACCTTCTCTGTGTAATTTTGTCGCTGAGAGTTTGAGGACACTTCCATACGAAGTAAAAAAATACTGAAATAACCCCGAAACAATGTGCGAAGAGAAGTGAAACTTTGCCCTTTGAGCACAGGAACCCGAAACTCTATCCATATATATATACTGTACAATATTTATGAGATTATTTCTAAATCGTTATTTTTTATTTTGGATTAAATTTCTGGTTCCTGTGCTTTGAGCAAGTGCCTGTATGCATTTTAAAAGACAATCATCTATACAAGTTATTTCAAAATGACAAAATGTGTTCTTCTTCTAATTTTTCTTCATGACATACAAAAACGGTAGTAAAAGAATGTTTAAAATATGCTACCAATGTAACGTCGTCCTAATGATAAGGCGGGGTCATAACATTCAGCTAACACATGCGCACTTCGTTCCAAACTCTTAATAATTAAATGTTCGTGACAAAATTTGCCTGTCTAGACGAATAAGTAATGCAATGTTTGAAAATTTAAGCTATTTCATTGGTTGGCATATGATGTTGAACACTAAATATGAAGAGTTGAAAATGTAGATCAAATGATAGTAAATATGTCCTGCGCGAAATTTACCAATCCGCTTTGACTCACATATTTTTAAAGCTTCATCACTGTAAAGTGTGCATATTGTTCGTTCGAAAGTTGTTTAACCAATAAGAAAGTTTTTTTATACACACATAGAGTTTATAAACTAAAATGAGATACTAGTGGTAAATACATCCATTCTGACACCATATAGTTATTTGCTTTTTTGCAATATGTAAAATAATTCACCTCATCAACAAAGGAAAACACTATGCTAAAAGGAAAAAAGTTTCGTGTTAAAGATAGAGGTAAGTTTTGTACAATTATTATTCATTTTTATTTATTTCTTATATCTTTTTTTTAATTCGAAACCTATTGATGGGGATAAATCAATAATTATGTTTTTATTTAATTTCAATGCCGCGTTAACTTTATGCACAACGATATATTAAACGCAATGATCTAATATTCATTCGAGGTTAAATAAGTCATGATCGAGATACAAAAGTATTAAATTATTCAAATTTGACTCTGGCCATAGCTTTAACAAAAGCGGTGCACACCGTCTTACCGGCTCCAGTTATGACAGATGACCAAGTGATAACAAAGATTATAAAAGTACTGAGTACGACGGGTAGGTTATTACAGAATACCGTAAGGGCCATCGGGGTTATACGTTAAAATATAGAAGGCGACAATGCGATAGTGCGATGGCGAAAACGCGACAGTGCAAAGGCGACAATGCGATAATATTGTCGCACTGTCACCATCACATTTCGCATCGCACTATCGTATTGTCGTCACCGCCCTGTCGTACTATTGCATTATCGCACTGTCGCCATCGCGATATCGCATTGTCGACTATCGCCTTCCAGTGGGCGGTTCTACACTGCTGACGAATAAGCTGACGGTATAGAATATGGGGAAAAAATACATTTGTCAATAACTTTTTTTTCTTCTTGACTTTTTTTTCTTTTCCCTTTTGTTATCATTTTTTGTTTGTTTCTTTTCTATATATAATAAACGTCTAAATGGAATTATAAATTAAAAATAAGTAACATTTTATTTCCAAAGATAGGAAAAATACTTTAAGAGTTATACATATACAGAAAATGTAATAAATTGTGTGAAACTTAAATACAGTAGAACATGTATTTCTAATGAAACTGATGTTATGCTGACCTTTAAAAGATGAAAAAAGAAATAAAAATAAAATAAAAATATTATTGTGTATTACTTATAAAAAAGACAAACAAATTATATTCATAGATCATATTACAAAAATATGTACAAAAGTAAAATTATGTTATGACAAAATAATAATGATACTAATGAAGATTTGAACAGTCTGACGAGTGTATAAAATACAAAATAAAAATATTCCTTATATTTAATCAGTCGGTAAAACATAAAGTTTATGATTAATAAATCAAACTGGTCAGCACTGGTCACAATAAACATACTGCTAAAATTACTTTAGTAATATCTATTAAAATGTAATTGGTCATCAGTGGGTTTATTGTTTTGTAAGATATAACATTTATTATATTATTAATATTGTAAAAATATAAGGAGAAATTTACGTCAATACATAATGTTTACTATATATCTAACATAAGTGGTCAGCAATTTTCACCATAAGTTTAACTAAACAGCAGATTCTACTATAAGTTTAACTGGTCAGCATATTCTACTATAACCAACTGATTCCGCTGGTGGACATAGTGAGATCAGGTGTTTTAATGTTGTAAAACACATCTATCTTGTTATCGTGATATCCATTAAATTTATTCCCGAAAAATACTTATTGCTTTTTTTAGGGGAAACATGCAAAGTTTGAATTACCAACTAACTGCAGGTAGGCAGTAGGTAGTTGGTTATTCGAATAATCAACTACCAACTACCTACCAACATGACAACCCTTTAGGTTTTTATCAATATCAAAGATGGGGCCATTTTTGTGCTTGGTGAACATAGCGCTTTTATATTTCTTAAAGATATTAAATAAAAAAAACAAAAAAAAAACAAACATTTAAGATAAACTAGATTCTGTGTCCACTTGTTTTACATATAGCCAAAGTGATTTTAACTCAACTCTGAGAAATGCTGATGAACAGAGGAAAATGATATTTCCCGTGAAATACTTGTTTATTTTGCAATGTTTGTACAAATTGTTTTGTGGTTTATGTCATATTTTTTTAAACTGTACGGTCAGCAGATTTAACGAACGGTGCATTAAGTACACATGTATACTGTATAGTAGAATCTGCTGACCAGTTAACCCATTACCGAATAAGCATTTTGTGAAAAATGGCTGTTTTCAACGAAAAGCCTCCTGTTACACAAGTTCAAATCAATATGAAACTATAAAAAATTCTTTCATACTGATCAACTTTGGCATAAATGTTGACTGGACCATAGCCTTTGTAACGACATGTTCAATTTCCTGTTACCATGGCAACTAAAGGACATTTCAAAATCAGTATGTTGTGTTGATTTTTCCCCCTCAAATCTGATTTCAAAGTGCTGCAACTTCTCAATGGATTGGGTTAGAGTATAAGACTTTTCAGCGTTGTTTACCGTTACCTTAAGACCGATCTAATGCTATTTTGAGTGGCAGTCCTCCCAGAAGAGGGCTACCCCCTCTGGCACCCCCGATGCATCTTTTAGATAAGACGGCGGCCCTTTAAAAAGTGATCACTTTTTATTAAAATTTCACAAACTAATATACATTGGGATTAAATAGGGCATTGTTTTCATTATTTGAGGCCTCAAAAGGGGTGTCGGTGAAAAAGGTTTAAGAACACGTTGGTTAATATATAGTAAAATTTGTTGACCAGTTACACTTACAGTGAGACCTGTTGACAAATTAGATATCTAGAGATGTATGGGAAGTAGGCAGGAGCAGTAGCAGCAGTAGGAAACGTGAAGTTAGCAGTACCAGTAGCACAGCAGTAGCAGTAGCAAATTTGTAAAACGTGAAATTGGCAGGAGCAATAGTTCAGTTTTAGCAAAATTATAAAACGTGAAGTTGGCAGAAGCAGTAGTTCAGAAGTAGCAGTAGCAAAATTATAATAAGTGACGTTGGCAGTACCAGTAGCAGAGCAGTAGCAAATTTATTAAACGTGATATTGGCAGGAGCAGTAGCTCAGTAGTAGCAAAATTATAAAACGTGAAGTTGGCAGAAGCAGTTGTTCGGAAGTAGCTGTAGCGCAGCAGTCGCAGTAGCTTAGCATTAGCACTAACAATATCATAAAACGTGAAGTTGACAGAAGCAGTTGTTCAGAAGTAGCAGTAGCGCAGCAGTAGCAGTATCTTAGCATTAGCACTAGCAATATCATAAAACGTGAAGTCGGCAGTAGCAGTAGTTCAGAAGAAGCAGTAGCAAAATTATAAAACGTGAAGTTGGCAGTAGCAGTTGTTCAGAAGTAGCTGTAGCGCAGCAGTAGCAGTAGTTTAGCAGTACTAGCAATATCATAAAACGTGACGTTGGCAGAAGCAGTTGTTCAGAAGTAGCTGTAGTGCAGCAGTAGCAGTAGCTTAGCATTAGCACTAGCAATATCATAAAACGTGAAATCGCCAGTAGCAGTAGTTCAAAAGTAGCAGTAGCAAAATTATAAAACGTGAAGTTGGCAGTGACAGTAGTTCAAAAGTAGAAGTAGCAAAATCATAAAACGTGAATGTGGCAGTAGCAGTAGTTCAGAAGTAGCAGAAGCAAAATTATAAAACGTGAAGTTGGCAGTACCAGTTGCACAGCAGTAGCAGTAGCGCAGCAGTAGCAAAATTATAAAACGTGAAATTGACAGTAGCGGAAGCTCAGCAGTAGCAGTATCAAATTTATAAAACGTAAAGTTGGCAGTAGCACTAGCTCAGCAATAGCAGTAGTAAATTAATAAAACGTGAAATTGGCAGTAGCAGAAGCAAATTTATAAAAGTAAAGTTCGCAGTAGCAGTAGCTCAGCAGTAGCAGAAGCAAATTTATAAAATGTGAAGTTGGCAGAAGTAGTAGCTCAGCAGTAGCAAATTTATGAAACGTTAATTGGCAGTAGCTCAGCAGTAGCAGTAGCAAATTTAAAAATAGTGAAGTTGGCAGTAGCAGTGGCACAGTAGCAGTAGCAATATTATAAAACGCGAAGTTGGCATTAGCAGTGGCACAGCAGTAACAGTTGCAAAATTATTGGCAAACTAGCGGGGCATTCTTAAATGAAGTATAAATTTGTTCTGTTGAAATGTTGAGCTGACAGAGCAATCTTGCAGGGCATTCCTAAAAACAGAGTAAATATTCTTCCTCCTTTACTCCTTATGCAACCTCTTATAATCCAAATGCCTCTGAAACTGTTTTTATTATCAGGTCTATTTTATTGGTTTGCGTCTGCGGCTGTGACTTACATCCTCGAAGACCCTTAGGATGTTTTTTTTATTATTTATTTTTTTCTCAGTGATCATACAGTAATACAGTGTACATAACATATAATAAACTTCTGTCCAGATAATACAAAAGCATGGTCACAAAGAGTTGTTTTTTTTCACACTCAAACACACGCACGCACACACATCCGCACCCATACACCCACATTTCCAATTCATAGATACCAACAGGATTTGTAACTATACATATTTCGAACATAACGCACACACAAACAGCACACACAAAACAGCACACATACATTTCGGGTACCATCGGCAATACGATACCCGTATTAGTGTAACCTAATATTTAAACCAAAAAAAAAAAAAAGGAAAGTAAAGGGGGTGAAAAATTAAATACAAAAGAACAAGAAAAAAAAACAGAAGATACATCTACAGTTTTTGACTGCTTCTAAACATAATTGTTTTTTATTCATGTAAGTAAGGTATTTTCATATGTTATTATATTCGTATCTGGGAAAATTCTCTAGTTAGCCTACTTTTAATACGTTACATTTCTTTTCATTTAATTTTAGGCCTGATATTTTATTGAAATCATCGAGTATTGCAATTAATGTTTCGAAAGATTCTTTTGACCCATCAGTTACAAAGGTTGCATCATCCGCAAATAACACATTTTTAATCTCGATTCCATTTATGTTTATCCCTTTTATTTTTTCATGTTTACATATACAGTTTGAAAGGAGTTCGATGCATACAATAAATATATATGGAGAAAGTGGACATCCTTGACGTACACCTCTATGTATTTTAAAGAAATCTGACATGTGTCCGTTATTGATAACACAGCTTTGTGGGTCATTGTATAAAAGTTTTATCCATTGGATTATTGTATTGCCAAAATTAAAAAATTCCAAAACTTGAAAAATAAAGTTATGGTTGATACTATCAAAGGCTTTTTCAAAGTCTATAAAAAATAAAAGTGCATCTTGGTCCTTTTTTTCCATTTGTTCTAATACTTCAAATATCGTCCGTATATTTTCTCCAATGTATCTATCTTTAATGAACCCGGATTGATTTTGACTTATGATTAGAGGTAAAACTTTTTTCATTCTATTTGCTATAACTTTTGCTATTATTTTATAATCAATATTTAAAAGACTAATTGGACGCCAGTTTTCTAAGAAAAGAGTATCTTTGTTTGTTTTTGGTAACAGAGTGATGATACTTTGTTTCTGTAATTCAGTCAATTTTTTAATTTCAAACGAATGTTTAATAGAGTTAATGTAGTAATATTTTATATCATTCCAAAAGATTTTATAAAATTCTGTCTGTTGTTAATCCATCTGATCCAGGACTTTTATAATTATTCATACTTTTTAGAGCTGTTGTAAATTCGAGTTCAAGTTCGCTATCTAGAGATGTCCGTTCTATATCACTTACTTTTGGTATAGTTGGATCCATAAAATTAAATTTAGTTGTTTTTTGTTCAACCTCTTTATAAAGATTTTTATAGAAGCGCTTCTGCTCTTCTATTATTTCATTTTGTTTTGAGATTATTCGGCCACTAACTTCTATTTGAATCATAACCTTTTTTTCAGAGTTTCTTTTTTCTAAATTTGCAAACAATTTACTATTTTTCTCATTATATTCAACATTTAACGCTTTTGATCTTAATATTATTCCATTTATCTTCTTATCGTAGATTTCGTTTAACTCTTCTTTATTTTTTTCTATTTCTGAATTTATTTTATCATTATCATTGTTTAGGGAACAAGAACTGAATGTCTGTTCTAAGTTAATTAATTTTAAATTTATTTCTTTTTCCCTTTTTTCATCATCTTGTTTGGTTTTACTTGCAAACTTAATAGTTTCGTTTCTAATATTTCCTTTCATTATTTCCTACATTGTATTTGGATTTGCACCTGCATTTATCATAGCGGTTTCTTCAATAATTTTTCGTATAACGTTTTGGTATTCATGTATAAGTAGTAAACTGTTATTCATTTTAAAGTACCCTTTTCCTTTTGTATGAATATGTGTGTTCATTGATAGTGTAACTCTAGAGTGGTCCGATTTATATCCATTTTCAATTTTACATAGGCAAACATTATTTAAAAGATTTTCTGAAATTAAAAAAAAATCAAGTCTACAGAATATAGCAGGTTTGTCATGTGAATGCCATGTGAACTGACGTTTATGTGGGTTTTTAGTTCTCCAAATATCAATAACGCTATATTTTTCAATTATGTCCTTAAGTTTTTGTCTGCATTTTTTGTGGCCATCTTTTCTACCATTCTTTTTGTCTATTTATGTATCTAAAACAGTGTTGATATCACCACCTATAATAATTTTTTTCTCTTCATGTTCCAAAATAAATTTATCTAGCTGTTCAAAAATTGAGGTATCATCATTATTTGGTCCATAAATATTTATAACTATATATGTGTTCATTGTCTGTTCAAACTCAATTGCTATTAATCTACCACAAACTATTTCTGTATATGTTATGTTTTTGCAATCGAATTTGCTGTTAATTAAGAAGCATACGCCGGCACTATTGTTAGTATTTCCACTGAAAAAAGCCCGTCCATCCCAATCTGATGTCCATTTAAGATATTGTTTTGTGTTTAAATGCGTTTCTTGTAAAAGACATATGTCATACTTTTGTAAATTAAGCCAATTAAAAAAACTTGCTTCCTTTTCATATAATTTCCCAAACCTCTTACATTAAAAGTACAAATTTTCATACTCATTTCAATTCAATGTGAAGCTTACGTTCAAAAACAGTAGATGATCTTATATAAAAAAAGTTTAAGAGACAAAAACATATTGTTGAGTTTACATATAAAGATCCATCATGTCGCAACACATTATTAAACAAGCATTAAAAGCATGTATTTACTCACGCACGCACACACACACACAAAAACTCACATACACACACATATATATAATATGCATGTGTACACATATTAAGTATTTACACATTAAGCACAAAACAACTTTCTTCAAGGTATACAGAGTGTGAGATAGAAAATATCTGTACAATTTTCCGGATCTTATATAAAATATTTTTTGAGAATTGCTACTGGTTATAAGGCATAAAGGTTTCTGAAAGTTATTTTCCTATTCAGATTTCAATTTTGCAACTTTTAGCAAAGGAGAAAACAATAAAAACTTATCGCTATAATGCAAACAAAAATATCATTTTCGAACTTATCATTCATTTTTAAATTAAGCCAGTTTTGCTCGTAACATAAAGGAGTATTTTTTGGATAAGTACACAACACATAAAAGCATGATTATATTCAGAAACAAAAAAAAGCATAACAACATTTATATGACACAACTATACCTAAGATAGTTTAGTTAATGATATTTATTGATTTCTCCAAGACAAAGACGTTAAGTATAATGATAATATATTATTTTTAAACATACAGTGTTTGTGTATTTTATTGTGTTAACTTTATCTGTAAAAGGTATGGAAGTACAGACGAAAGACAAATGACTTAAACAATGATTTAGTAATCATTGTTGGCCAATTTCTTTCTCATTAAATAACAAGTTTTCAAAAGAATAAGTGTAAAATCTTAATTAAAAAAGGAAAGAAGTCATCATTTCACCCTTATTCTTTATATATTGAAATTATTATATGTGTTACAGCTTAAACAGCCATGGCAGAAAAAGACTTGTTTTTAACATAAATATGTATCTTTTGAGCAAGTATTTTTAACACAAAAAACAACAAAATATATTCAGTGACAAAAAACAAACAACATATATATGACTCAATTTTAACATGTATGTTTTGAGCAAGTAATTTTTACACACAAAAGAAACCTCAACAAAAAAAATATTCAGTGACATAAAGCAAACAACATGTATATAACTCAATTTTTACCTAGGACAGTTTTGTAAATGATAATTTTGCTTTCCTCTCGATAAAGATATCAAATATAATGATATAATAATATTTTTAAACGAACAATGTTTTGTGTATTTTATTATGTTAACTTAATCTGGTGAAATCATGAAGGTACAATGACTCAAACAAGGAAAGAAGATCATAATTATTCTTTTATATTCTTAAATCAGCTGTTTCCATATTGTGTGCTTTCAATAAAATTAATGAAAGAAATTCTGTTAATTCTATTATGACTTAAGCTCAAATAGTTAGTTCAGTTTTTTATGTATACTTTATTAAAGGTCAGCATTGCCATGTGTGTATAGGGGTATATTATTGGCGACGCCGGTGAGCGGCGTCGTCTTATATGGAATGCTTTTTATTTTTGCCTATGGAAGGAGCTGTTATTATTAGCAGTTAATTTCATGTTGAGTTAATTAGATTTATTTTGATTCGTAAAAATCAAGTAAACAAATATGTTGTTATATTTCTATTTAATAACTTTATATAAAAAGCATGTGCATTGTGATATTATTTTCACGAAATTGCAGGCTCAGTTTAACAGCTTGTCCCTTAGTTTTATTGACAATACTAAAACCCGGATTTCGAATATCGTTGTGGTCTACATTGATGCCGTATATATTCGTTCATTCATTTATATATTTTCAAAATTTTCTTACAAGAAGAAAGTTCACCTGCAAATGAGTATAAGGATAGGTAATGGACTGTTGTTAACGATTATCCTATTGATTTTATCCATATTACGTTGATCTGTTGCACAGAATGGTTGTTTTTACAAAGTGTACCAGTATCCGGATGTTGAAAGCTATCCGATTTTCTGCAATAACTGCTGTCACATGGTCATCTATTTTTTTTATGAATACTTTACCATTAATTTGCATGGCTTAATACCATTAATTTGCATGGCTTAATAAAACTGACTGAGCCTGCAACATTTCGTAATTTTAATGTTTAGGGTGTTCTTTTGGGTTTCAGGTTTCCTCTATTTTAAGGGGAAGTAACTCATGTTTACTAAATTATTTGTTCTTTTCTGTCTACTCTATCTTTAGTATTACTTACTATTTTTTGTTTTTTATAAAATTTACCAGTTGTAAGGTCATCAAAAGCAGAGAGGCCCTGATGAGTGAATATTGATATATATTTTTACTGGCTTTATATACCCTAGACCAGATATTATAGTTTTCTTTCTACAAGATTATGAATTCCTGTTAATAGGATGTTATATTTATTTTTAATGGAACCTGAGAATTATTAATGTAATGTGCATACAAGTGTATCATAGTATATGGATATAATGTGTATTTCTGTATTTAAAGACTTACAGTTATGATGGATGAGACTTGCATTAAATTTATAAATGATAATACATGTTTTGATCAGTCTACAGGTTATAGTTGTTTATACTAATGTTTGGATTTCATATTTATTTAATAGAAACTGGGAATTATTAATGTTATGTGCATACATGTATATCTTAGTATATTGATATGATGAGACTTATAATATTTCTGAATTTAAAGAGTTACAGTTATGTCATTATTATTAAAGGGATGAGACTTTCATTTAAAGTTATAAATGATAATACATGTATTGATTGAAAATGTCCTGAAACTTGGATCAAGCAATATAATTGATAAAGTCTCAAAAAATCATATTTTGAATGGTTATTCTAATTTTTTTCTAACAAGTGCATAGATTGAAAAGGACAGCTTCTGTCTTATCTATTTGTAATGGGGGGACACCGGTCTCAATTTCCAAGCTTAGGTCTCCTGAGTCAACCCGACAACAGACTTTTCATAGAGTAGATTGTTACTTGCCCTTGAATAAATTTGTACACTAAATTTTATAGCGGGTGATTTTTGCCACATGAAAACCAACAAAGTACAAAAAAGTAACCGGGTGCCAGACACAAAGTAGTCTGTTTGTTGCATTTTCATGTTTTCGCCAAGTGCCCTTGATGCAAAATACAAATCAGCCTTCATAAAATTTCTTATCATAGAAACAAGGTTAGTTTTTTATCCGTACAAAAAATAGATATTGTACATGTATTAGCACAGTTATGTTCACTTTCAAATTGACCTGTTATAAATAATGGCACAACCAATAGTTTACTGTCTAAGCCCTTTTTAGTAAAAATAATTATACATAATATATAAATTGTTATTTTAATTTAGACTATGAGTATGTAAGGTTTTTATTTCTTATTTATTAATTAAGAATTAATTATCTGTTAATTTAAAAATCTAAATATCTGTCACGGTTTAGAACTGTTCACTATTTAGGCCAGAAAATGTGTAAGCGGCCAGATTGTTCAATCGCTTACAGCCGCGGTACATTATTCTGTGGGTCACAGGTTTGAGTTCTGGTCAAGCTGAAAGTTTTTCTCATCCAGTGACTGCATATAACCATGAGTTTAATTCACTATGCTCTGTAAACATCAGAAATTCAAGGACATAAACCAATAGAGTGGGGAAATATGTTGTGGTTTAGAACTATTTCATTATTAAAGAGAAAATGTGTAGCCGGCCAGATAGCTCAGTTGGTCTTCTGAAAGTCATGGGTTCGAGTCATGGTCAGGCAGTTTAAGTCAGGGTTTAGAAGTGGTTTTTCAACTGACACATGTTTGATTCATTTAATAGATTGTATTTTATTTGAAATGGACAAAGGCAGTATTGCATGATACTTTTAGATCTACAAAAAGCATTTGATACAGTTGATCACACTATACTGCACATGAAGAAGTTCTTTTTCTTCTTCTTCATGGAACTTCAAGCATCTGCCATATGTAATGACATTCTTACATGGTTCAAGTCTTATCTCTGATAGCAGCTGGTTGATGTGGCTGGTACTCCTTCTACTACTGCTCTGAGTACCTATGGTGTCCCCCTGATGTTCATTTTAGGTCCTCTTTTATGTCTAATATATGTCAATGACATGTCTGCAACCTAAGCAATAAGCTTTTATTATATGCACAGGCACAAGTATCAGACCTGGGAAGAAAAAATATGACCAGATTGATAAAAGAACTTGTGTTCATCTTAAAATTGTCACAAACCAAAAAAATGTAATTTAGGTGCAAACCTGGATCAAATTCTTTTGGCGTCGCCCTTTGATGCTTTGCATCAATGCTTTTCTTGTATTCTAATTGTAAAAGAAAAAAAATAATATAGTAATTAAAATTTACTGCTTCAGGATTTTCATATTAAATGTATATTTTAGTAAACGATAGGATAAAGTAGACAAATATGGAGAAGGATACAAAAATTTAACAATGAAAGTCCATTGCTTGACAATGTGTACTTATGTGTACTTATGCGTCTACTTTTATATAAGAAAACCGGTTTGACAACTTCACCGTTAAATGTTTGTATTACATATGCTGATCTTGATCATATAACTACTTTGTTAATTTCACTGGGGCTAACCATGCATTATGGGTTGCTGGACGTTTAAGTTGGTCTGGTGTTACTGTCGGCCAAGGTAGATCGATCCATGTCTGGTATTCATCAGAATGAACTCGGTGAACTGATCCCATTTTATTTTATTTTATTTTACCTCTAGGATGTTGGTGCAAATGAATAATTAACCCATTTTGGGTTCTAGTTGCCCTCAGAAGTAGATTTCGTTGGTCTGCAATTGATTATTGGGCACTCGTAGACTGAAAGAAAATCTTAGTGCCAATGCAGATAGCAGTAGCATTAGCACTAGCAATATAATAAAAAGTTGGCAGTAGCAGTAGTTCAGAAGAAGCAGTAGCGCAGCTGTAGCAGTAGCTCAGCAGTAGCACTAGCAATATCATAAAACGTGAAGTTGGCAGTAGCAGTAGTTCAGAAGAAGCAGTAGCAAAATTAAAAAACGTGAAGTTGGCAGTAGCAGTACATGTAGTTCAGAAGAAGCAGTAGCAAAATTAAAAAACGTGAATTTGGCAGTAGCAGTCGCTTATTTTATTCACACTTACTTTAGTATATAGTTAACATGTCTTAAGAAACTGTAAGATTCCTAATAACGTAAATTGCCCAGATCATAAAATAGATAATAATTAAATATTTGGCCCATTGCACCGACCTGTGATCCTCTACTCATGATAAATAAATCATGCCCCAGAAATTGAAATTTGGGTCTTCTTATAATAGAGACCTATATCGATGTGTTGAGGAACAATGCCTACATATATTTTAAAAATCATACAGCAGCTTGGGGTTAAGAATGACACGCGCAATGTGACCTTAAATGTTACGTTTGCAGTACAGTGTACACGGATGTAAAAATATAAAAACATGTTGTTTACGTCACAAATCATCGGCGTTTGCAGGATTTTATATTGAGTGTTACATCCGGTTTGTAAGTATTTAAGAGTTTTAACGTTAGGCCTAGAATAGAAAAGTGTTTGTTTCCCGTGTCACTACTAGTACCTGCCCCTTAGAACAACTGCAACAAAAAAAGTAAAACAACACAACGAAAACAACACAAATTGCCAACCAAAAGTTTTTTTAATATCACCGTGCCTATCCTGTATCGCTCATGTGAAAACAACACATGAGATGTGCAAAAGGTAGGCCTAATTACGAAAAAGAAAACAAAAGTACTTTACATTTAAAACTGAGACGGAAATGAATTGCCGCAAAACATTATAGCTTAATTTTGATTACAAAATTTTCCAGAAAAGTGTTTTTTTTTTCTCGATCATTTATGAGAATATGTTACACGTGCTTGTGATGTTCTACTTTACTTCGACATTTATAACGTGATTATTTCGAAACGATAATGTACGGAAGCAGAGAGGGGACATTCCGATTTGATTTGATTTTCCTGTCTCGTGGCCAAGAGATATAAAATCAGAATAATAAAAAAAAAACAACAAAAAAATCTATCTCATGGCCACGAAATAGGGATGCTCGTTTTTTTCTGCGTTGTATCTCGTGGGAACGAGATGGCATTTAGTTTATCGTTTTTTTTTCTTACCTTAATCTCGTGGTCATGAGATGGCATTATGTTTTTTGTCTTTTTTTTTTACTAAGTTATATCTCGTGGCCGAGAGATAAGAAAACATTCTCAACGTCCCCTCTGTGCTTCTGTGTTCATGTCACGTGCATTGTACTATTAAACCTTTGCTAATTTTTATTTATTCGGAGTCCAAAACAATTACAGCAGTCGAAACTTTTCGGCACTTTCCGTTAGTCTTGGGGGTTAGGACCTCGACCACAATAGTAAGAATACACAGAGCCTACGCACTAGACACTAAGCACATGAACAAATAGTAAACTGATGCTGGAAGTTGTTAACAGCTTTTTTCCAATATATCAAGTATAAGTCCACCTAAAATAAGTAAATTCACAGATATAAAAAACAAAACAGGTGACATTGATTCGCCTGTTTTTTTTTTCAATTTTGCGTATACAACCTTTCTTGATGGGCAGATTTAGCAGGAAGATATTTTGCGAGGCCTTCTTCTTTTGTATTGAGTTAGTGGCCAGTGGGTCAAGATTAGGGGTGTCAAAATAGATTTATACACATTTGCTTTTACAGCCTGTATTTATAGACTGATGGTTTTCATATTTGGAATGAACATATCCTGGATGGTTCAGTGTCACAAGGTCAATGTCACTTGTGCTAACGATAAATCTTTTACACTATTTAATACACGCTTTGCCTTTTTTACAAATGTCTCATATTCACCGTAGGGAACGTGTTACAGTATCGCGTTTTTCGGTTACAGTATAGAATTTTTAAGATGGAGGATTATTTGTGGGAAGAGAGGTACGTGATTTTTATTCAGGTCCATACTATACTAGTAGTTTAGTTTCTAAAAGATGTTTTTGTGCTTTGCTTGTAAGGAACAGAATCCGGTATCTAGTCATATATTTCTTCAGACCCTGCACCGCAGATTTATCTCTATATTGTCTCATAAATGTGCAGATTTGACGGTTAAAAATTTGAATCGGGAGACCAACGCATTTTTCTCCCATTCCGACATTATTTAAGCATGCCTAGATAAAGTAAATCTACAAAACGTTAGTCCTTTATGTTTAAAAACGTTTATAAAAGTAAATGACCAGTTGAACCTATTTTCCTGTTGGTAAAATGCGTTTGAAAAAATAAACAATGTTACAGTATAGAGCGAGGTTAATTTTGAAGGGTTACAGCATAGACCGAGGGACTTTCATCCAATTTTGTTACAGTTTATACCCAGATTTCTGTTACAGTTTAGATACTTGCCAAATTTCAAACAAAGTTCGTGTATCCATTATTTTTATGAAATAACTCATACCTTTCTATTTAATACATTCTTGAAAGGCTGTATTACTTTTTTTTCTTCAGCAGAAAAGTTATAGTTTGCTATTTTTCTTACTTTAAGTTTCAGATTGAGACTTTTTGCAGAATAAGTAATGTCCTAAGTAAGAACTGTTTTCACGACAACAACAGTAACTTTTATTGAATTGTAGTGAGAGAAGAAATATTATTGCTTGATATCATTACACATTATAATAATGCCTATTAGTAATAAAATAGAGAAAAAATAATCCTTAACAGAAGTCCAACACGGAAAACATGAAAATGTTGCAGGCTCAGTTTGATTAAACCTGTTCATGGACGGTAGTGGTAACTGCAAGCTACCGTCCACGCCTCCTAGCACCGATTTCAGCAGAATTCACATTAAACATGAACTGGTACACTTCAGATTTTTTAACATCTGTGGATGTGTTCATATGGCGGTTGTCATGGAACCTTCAATGTGACACGTTATTGCCATTCTGTGAAAAGCGGCATTTTACACCCAGGTTAAAAATTGCGTGTGCCCTAAACGAGAATACAATGAGTGAAACTAAACAAAATGAAATTTTGAGAGGGGGTCGGAGGTCATGAAGCCTGCATACCATAGATAGGCTGTCAAAAGACACAATTAACAGACAGGCAATACCCTAAGAATGATTAAACAGTATTTAAGTGAGCAATACTACAACCTTAAATTTTATTTTAAGTTGGAATTTCCATAATGTATTTTGGAGGTATTTAAAAGGGTTTATGAATATTTTCAATTTTGTTGTGTTGGAATTTCTTTAGGGATTCTGTTTAACTCTAATTTTTGTTACGTTTGACTTTCTTGGATTTTTTAAGTTTTCAACGACACTGAAGTCATATGAAAACATTTCTGCTTTAGTGTAAAGAAACACCCAGATACCCTTTGTGAAACATTAAAGACACGAGCGGGGCACCTGACTAGAACCACCGACCTTCCGTGAATTAGCTTGATAGTTTCCTCACATACAAAGAATCCAAAGTCATGATTGGATTTCAACTACAGCAGTAATGAAAGATGATTTGAAGTCGACGGCCTTATCCCGACTCTGTCACTATTATGTACCTCCATGAGCTCACTAGAGAAAATATTGTAATTGTCTGACCTTTAAATTTATACTCTTTAACGTTCAAATATTATTTTCTTTTCCAGAAAATTGAAAACTGCCTATACAGGATGTCTGAAATAAAGAAAAACGACTTTTGATTTAATATTCTCTCTTTT
>NW_026852112.1:0-91153 GCF_026571515.1 Ruditapes philippinarum
CCGCCCGGGGGTCATTGATTTTCCTTATATGTGTTTAGCAAAAACTTAAAAAATCTTCTTTGAAAATGCCCAAATAGCTAGAGTTAAAATATTAAGCATGAAACATCTTTTAGTGAGTGTCTACCAAGTTTGTTCAAATAAAAGCCCTGGGGTCAAAATTGGCCCCGCCCCCGGGGGGTCATTGATTTTCCTTATATGCATATAGTAAAAACTTAAAAAATCTTCTTTTAAAGAACCCAATAAGTTAGAGCTATGATATTTAGCATGAAACATGTTCTAATAAGTGTCTACCAAGTTTGTTCAAATAAAAGCCCTGGGGTCAAAATTGGTCCCGCCCTGCAGGGGGGTCATTGATTTTCCCTATATGCATATAGTAAAAACTTAAAAAATCTTTTTTTAAAGAATTCAAAGAGCTATGGCTAAGATATTGAGCATCAAACATGTTCTAATAGGTGTCTACCAAGTTTGTTCAAATAAAAGCCCTGGGGTCAAACTTGGCACCGCCCCGGGGGGTCATTGGTTTTCCCTATATGCATATAGTAAAAACTTAAAAAATCTTCTTTTAAAGAACTCAAAGAGCTATGGCTAAGATATTGAGCATCAAACATGTTCTAATAGGTGTCTACCAAGTTTGTTCAAATAAAAGCCCTGGGGTCAAACTTGGCACCGCCCCGGGGGGTCATTGGTTTTCCCTATATGCATATAGTAAAAAGTTTAAAAAATCTTCTTTTAAAGAACCCAAAGAGCTAGAGCTAAGATATTTAGCATGAAACATGTTCTAATAGGTGTCTACCAAGTTTGTTCAAATAAAAGCCCTGGGGTCAAACTTGGCACCGCCCCGGGGGTTATTGATTTTCCTTATATGTGTTTAGCAAAAACTTAAAAAATCTTCTTTGAAAATGCCCAAATAGCTAGAGTTAAAATATTAAGCATGAAACATCTTTTAGTGAGTGTCTACCAAGTTTGTTCAAATAAAAGCCCTGGGGTCAAAATTGGCCCCGCCCCCGGGGGGTCATTAATTTTCCTTATATGCATATAGTAAAAACTTAAAAAATCTTCTTTGAAAGAACCCAATAAGTTAGAGCTATGATATTTAGCATGAAACATGTTCTAATAAGTGTCTACCAAGTTTGTTCAAATAAAAGCCCTGGGGTCAAAATTGGTCCCGCCCCGCAGGGGGGTTATTGATTTTCCCTATATGCATATAGTAAAAACTTAAAAAATCTTCTTTTAAAGAACTCAAAGAGCTATGGCTAAGATATTGAGCATCAAACATGTTCTAATAGGTGTCTACCAAGTTTGTTCAAATAAAAGCCCTGGGGTCAAACTTGGCACCGCCCCGGGGGGTCATTGGTTTTCCCTATATGCATATAGTAAAAACTTAAAAAATCTTCTTTTAAAGAACTCAAAGAGCTATGGCTAAGATATTGAGCATCAAACATGTTCTAATAGGTGTCTACCAAGTTTGTTCAAATAAAAGCCCTGGGGTCAAACTTGGCACCGCCCCGGGGGGTCATTGGTTTTCCCTATATGCATATAGTAAAAACTTAAAAAATCTTCTTTTAAAGAACCCAAAGAGCTAGAGCTAAGATATTTAGCATGAAACATCTTCTAATGGGTGTCTACCAAGTTTGTTCAAATAAAAGCCCTGGGGTCAAAATTGTCCCCGCCCCGGGGGGTCATTGATTTTCCTTATATGCATATAGTAAAAACTTAAAGAATCTTCCTTTAAAGAACCCAAAGAGCTAGAGCTAAGATATTTAGCATGAAACATCTTCTAATGGGTGTCTACCAAGTTTGTTCAAATAAAAGCCCTGGGGTCAAAATTGGCCCCGCCCCGGGGCGTCATTGATTTTCCTTATATGCATTTAGTAAAAACTTAAAAATATCTTCTTTTAAAGAACTCAAATGGCTATGGCTAAGATATTGAGCATCAAACATGTTCTAATAGGTGTCTACCAAGTTTGTTCAAATAAAAGCCCTGGGGTCAAAATTGTCCCCGCCCCGGGGGTCATTGATTTTCCTTATATGCATATAGTAAAAACTTAAAAAATCTTCTTTTAAAGAACCCAAAGAGCTAGAGCTAAGATATTTAGCATCAAACATGTTCTAATAGGTGTCTACCAAGTTTGTTCAAATAAAAGCCCTGGGGTCAAACTTGGCACCGCCCCGGGGGTCATTGATTTTCCTTATATGTGTTTAGCAAAAACTTAAAAAATCTTCTTTGAAAATGCCCAAATAGCTAGAGTTCAGATATTAAGCATGAAACATCTTCTAGTAAGTGTCTACAAAGTTTGTTCAAATAAAAGCCCTGGGGTCAAAACTGGCCGGCCCCAGGGATGTCATTGTTTTTAACTATATGTGTATAGTAAAAACTTAAAAAAATCTTCTTTTAAGAAGCAAAATGAGCTAGAGCTTAGATGTTTAGCATGAAACATCTTCTTATGGGTGTCTACCAAGTTTGTGCAAATAAAAGCCCTTGGGTTAAAATTGGCCCTGCAACGTGGGGGGGGGGGGCTATATACAGGTAAGCGACCTCAGGGCCATCATGGCCCTCTTGTTAGGTGAATATGTCAAAGGTAAAGGTCACAGGGGCTTTAACTACAATAAGCCTGTCTGCTCAAATGCTTAAGAATGCCTGTCCACAGTGTATTGATTTTGACATTTCACATTTGAAGCATAATTATATTCTCATATATTCATCATAAAACACCCCCAGCAAAGCTGCATGAATTTGGAGGGTATTCAAGTCATGCAGTTGCATGTTTCAGTTTTGAAGTCAGTAGGTCAAAGGTAAAGGTCACTTTGATCTTTGCCACTAAAAACATGTAGTATACATATCTTAGTTATGCACTGGCTTACTACCAACAGATTTGGCAGGAAGGTTGTCCTTGAGCTCTTAATGACTACTGTTTATTCTGACAAAGTGGTATGCAGGGGTATTCACGCCATGACAGTGGCAGTTCTGTTTTTCGTTTGATTGGGTTTTACATCACACCGACATTGTAAAGATCATATGGCCACGCTCCAGCTTTACTGGTGGAGGAATACCTCAGGTGCCCTTCCGTGGATTATTTCCGGCACAAATGGGTACCTGAGTAGAACCATGGTTGTTCTGTAAGCTACATGTAGCTGGATAGCTTCTTCACATGAAATAATTCAAATGGTCTTTCGGGATTCGATCTCACAGCCGTGAGGGGCAAGTGGTTTGAAGTCAACAACCTTAACCACTTGGCCACAGATACCCCAGTTCTAGAAAGTAACATCTTAATAATATCTTATAGATTAGTCTTCAACTAAAAGTATTTTTGGAGTAAAGAAGATGATTTGTTTTTGCAGGAGATGACAAAAATTAAGACAGAAACTTCCTCAGGTCAAAGTCAAGCAGTTAATGAGCAAACCAAGTTAGGTGAGTAAATATTTGTTTTGATGGTGTACATACAAGTGTATGATATTGCCATTTATATAAATAAAAACCAGCTGAATGTAATTGTTACTTTATCATTTTAGAAATTAGAATGATATAATTATATACTCCGGATCATACAATATTATTGTCCCCTACCGGTTTACCGGAGGGGACTTTAGGTTTACCCTCCGTCCGTCTGTCTGTCTGTCCGCATGTCTGTCTGTCCGTCTGTCTGTCTGTCAGTCCGTCCGTCCACAAAACTGGATCCCGCGATAACTTGAAAAGAACTAAAAATATTTTTATGAAACTTGATATATGGATAGATGGCAGTATGGAGATTATGCACGTCTTTTTCTTTTCTTCCTATGTTGAAAATTCTGGTTGCTATGGCAACAAATAGGCTTAAAATATGGCAAATTTCACACGTAAACTGGATCCAGTGATAACGCAAAAAGTACTGGAAATATTTTTATGAAACTTGAAATCTGGGTAGATGGCAGTCTGGAGATTATGCACGTCTTTTTCTTTTCTTCCTATGTTGAAAATTCTGGTTGCTATGGCAACAAATAGACTGAAAATATGGCAAATTTTACACATAAACTGGATCCTGTGTTAACGCAAAAAGTAATAGAAATATTTTTATGAAACTTGTAATATGGGTAGATGGCAGTCTGGAGATTATGCATGTCTTTTTCTTTTCTTCCTATGTTGAAAATTCTGGTTGCTATGGCAACACATAGACTGAAAATATGGCAAATTTTACACATACACTGAAAAAGTACTGGAAATATTTTTATGAAACTTGACATATGGGTAGATGGCAGTCTTGAGATTATGCATGTCTTATCTGTTCTCCCTATTTTGAAAAAATATTGGTTGCGTTGGCAACAAATAGGCTTAAAACATGGCAAATATGACATTATTTGTGATTAGTCAAAAAGAGCTGAAATTTTTTTATGAAATTGCATCTTTAATTCAAGAGTTATCTCCTCTTTAAGAATTTTGCTGTTAAAAATGTTATATTTTGGTAACAGGGAATTGTTTCAAATATTAACTTTAGAGTGTCCGTCTGTCTGTCTGTTCATAAAAACTGTTTCCTGTGATCACTTTTAAAGAACTTTTCCAACAAATTTTCTTAAAATATAGAAAAATTGAAACATTAGTGAATGGCCAATGGCCCTTCAGAATGTTGATGGGGTTCTAACCGGTAGGGGACTTATGGATTGCTTGCAATACTATGATAATTGCTTGTTTTTATTCATGTTTTAGATAGCTCTATCTTAGTTCATTTTTCAAAAAAAAAGAATTGAAGCATGTACCTTCAAGTCTACCTCTTTGAACTATCTGGTGCACTCTCTGCCTTTAGAATTTATGTAAGAAAGGTTTGGCTGTAAGGAAACCACAAGAACTACGATTCATTTGAAATACTACAATCATACTGTCAAACACTAAATTACTTAAATGTCTACTATATAACTGAAGTATTGATAAACAGTATGATTTACAAAAAACAAATATACTTTATTATACCCCCAAAAACGAAGTTTGGGGGGGTATATAGGAGTCACCGGTGGTCGGTCGGTTGGTTGGTTGGTCGGTCCAGATGTCCGTTGCATTTTCCTTGTCCGGAGCATATCTTGAAGACTAATGATTGGAATTCAATATAACTACATACAATGGTCAAGCACATTGAGAGGAAGTGCAGTGCACAAGAACCATAACTCTATCTTGACTAATTACAGAGTTATTGCCCTTTGTTACTTTTCCTTGTCCGGGGCATAACTTGAAAACTACTGGTTGGAATTCAAAACAAATTCATACAATTGTCAAACACAATAAGGGGAAGTGCAGTGCACAAGAACCATAACTCTATCTAAAGTAATTACAGAGTTATTGCCCTTTGTTGCTTTTCCATTGCTTTTTTTTTGTCCGTTGCATTTTCCTTGTTAAATTTATAATATTATTAAATTTATGAAATTACAATGTAACATTTGATTATATCCTACCATATAATGTGGTTGGTGCTATACTGGAATCACTTTGCGGCATCATTAGGTCAGTCATTCCGTCTGTTTGTTTCCATCGGGTCAATATCCCCTTGTAGGACAAATGCCAAACATCAAACTTTTTTTTCTTTTCTCTGTATATTCTATACCCCCTGTGTGATTTTCCTTAAATTTGCCTCAACAAGGCAGTATGCATAACCAATGTCTGTGTTTGGTTTGCTCAAGGTCAATGTCATCTATGGAGGTCAAAGGCTAAATCAGGTATGTTATATAGAATATGAAAAGGCTAAATCAGGTATGCTTCATATAATATTATAAGGCTAAAATAGGTAAAATTTGCCCTAATTGTGATAATTTTAACATATAATTTTACATTTAATTTATTCTTTTACAAAACAGCACTTACTACAAAATCATCATTTCAATGTCAGAGAACTCTCCAGTTTGTGAGGGAATCTTGTAATGTTAAGATAATTTGTAAGTTTTGCTGACTTTATTGACTGCTCAATAAATTTCAGGTTGTCGTACTCAATTGATAGAACATTATCGCAGTGATGTACTTAAAGTATCAGCAATACCTTTACAACCAGATGAGGAAAATTATAACTTCAGTGACATTTATATAAGACCCACTTTAACAAAAAAGATAGAAAAGAACAGAGGGGAGTCTGAGGAAAAAGAAATAAAGACCATGTCAGAGATTTTCACCAAGAACGGGGAACCACAGAAATTTATTTATGTTATTGGAGATGCAGGGTCTGGTAAGAGTAGTTTCTGTAAATATTTGATCAACTGTTGGTGTATGGCACACAGTGATGGACCCAATACAGATGATGAGTTTGAAGGAGTCAAGGAAATGAAGAAATTTGATTTCATGTTTTATATTTCTCTTAGACATAATGTAAAGATCCGAAGTATTCAAGAAATGCTTGAAATGAGATATGATAAGATAAAAAATTTAAGTAACATTCTTGAAAATGATTCTGAAAAGATAATTATTTTGCTTGATGGTTTAGATGAATGGTCTTTTGACAGTGAGACTAGGAATGAGTTCCAGGCAGGCCTACCTGAACGTGACTTTACAAAGAAATACACCATTGTTACTACATCACGGCCATGGAAAATTCACAGTTTGAGAGTAAGTAATAGAGAGATTCATCAATTATTGAAATTAAAAGGGTTTGATAAAACACATGAAAAAGAAATGATTAAGAAAACAATAACAGCATTGAACGAATCATTAGATCCTAATGTGTGTGAACAAAAGCTTAATGTACAGTCTCTGGTTGGCCTGAAACAGGTACCAATTATGCTGCAACAATTGGTTTGTTTATGGTGTGATGGTAAACTCGATAAAACCTCAAGGTGTGCTATTTATACTGGTATGTTAGAACTTTATTTCACCTGGAATATCAATAAAACTTTAGGAAATAATACAGAATGTATGGAAAGTTCTCAGAATGTTGAACTCCCTCAGTATTTAACAGATGTAGAGATATGTAGATTAAATAGTCATCTTATATATGGTGTGTCACGCTTGGCTTATGAGACATTGTTCAATTATCCAAAGGATAAGTCCTTAACATTTGACAAATCTGTGTTTGATGATTTGAAAATATCACAAGATGTGCGACAAACATGTCTGAAACTGGGGATTTTGACAGAAGATAAATGTCCTTCTTTTTCTGTATCCAAACCTAAAAGCTCATTGTTCTCTTTCATTCACAAATCAATGCAAGAATTTCTGGCTGCAGTGAATATTGGTATAAATTTCAATGCAAAAATGTGTTCATCAGATAGTACAGGAAATGTTGAATTAGTCAAAAAGTTTATTTGTGAGGTTTTTCGGAATTGTTCAACAGTCAATGACATATTAGAGCAGTCAAATGTAATTATTATGCTATATGGTCTAGAATCTAGATTAGCAACTCATGTTTCAAAATACATATATGATACTGCATCGAAAGACTCTTGTGTTCAGGAATACAGGAGAACAATAAATAGTGACTTTTATAGCGATCATGATTGTATTACTGATATTCAAGAGCTTATGTTTGAGTCAATGGAAGAATTCAATGCAACATGTAGAGTAGGAAGTAATCCTGTATTTTATATAGGAGATTTGGTCATTGATATACTGGGTCAGTCTTGTGATATTGTTTGTTCAGGTATTGATCAGCATCAAATTGTTCCTGACACTGTTCTGTCTATTAAGGTAGATTACATCAACACACAAAATATGAAATTTACAAAATATTTACCAATGTTTCGTCGTCTTGAAAAAATTGCAGTAACATATGGCCCTACCTCACATGGATCACAAAGTGATAGAACACAAAGTAATGAACAGAGGATTGATGAGGTAAACAATTGTATTTCTGAGACAATTAAAGTAAATACTTCAACAATAAAATATCTGACTCTTAATGATGTCTTTAACACTGGCAAGTACTATCCAATATATAAAACAGTTGTAAGTTACCTATCTAGTATGATCAATCTTGTAGCAATAAGTATGAGTCGTATAACAATGAGTCATGATTACACTAGTACATTTTGTAATTTTCTTGAGGGAACCAGTCATCTTGAACAAATACATCTTGAGTCTGTTAAATGTGAGTGTGAGAACCAGCATGATGTAAATTTATCAAAACATCAACAACTTCAGTACCTTTATTTGTATGATACTGTTAGTGTGATAGATGCTGATACTACAAACCTTGAAATATTTAGATTTAGTAAATTGAAAGATAGTTATTATGAGAAAATATTTGATATTATTAGAAAATCTAACAAATTAAAAGAACTTAAATTGTATGGAGAATATTTTCAATAAATCTCAATTATATCATACCAACATAACAAAGAGACTTGTCACAGTATTACCATTGTTACACAATCTCAGTGTGCTTGTGTTATGGCATTGTAGGTTAACTGACAATATAATACAGTCACCTTTAGAGATGAAGAGTTTAAAGAACATTAAGCTTGATGAAGTCATAATGAGTTTGACAACATGGCAGAAGTTTGTTGATAGTCTTCCTAGTATTCCTCATACTGTAGATGTGAGTGTATGGGAATGTTATATAACAGGAGATGGTGAGGAGTTTAATGATGATAGGTTAACATGGACATCACTAGGAGGAGAGAAGGGAAATGATGCTAAACAGTATGTAAAAGATAAGGATCAGTTATTTCATGTTAAACGTGATAGTGATTATTGGTTTGAATTTTCAACAAAAAAGTGATATAGTAAACATGTAGTAAACATAAATTAGTGCATGTTAAAAGAGATGATATTTTTTTTTTCATTTTTGACAAAAAAGAAAATGATCTGAATTTTTAACATAGTGAGATAGAATACATGCAGTTAACATAGTGCTTAATCTAAATTATTTCATGATAAAAGACATAATTATTAAAATAAACATTATCAGCAAAAAAAAATAATACTAAAGTTACATATTGATATGTTAAATAATGAATGTAATACAATATGATAAATAACAATCATCAAAAACAGTTCATTAAATATCAATTTCTGATCATTGTAGTAATATTGAAATTGATGAAAGTAATATTCAAATGTGTATTTAAATAAAAAAAATGAAATAAATGCAGTGAAATATAAAGAAAAAATATATTAATCTGGATAAAGGTAAAGGTTATTTTTTTAAAGAGCAGAGATAGTTTGTGAAAAGAAATATGATTTGAAAAAAGTAATGTTCTAATTATAATGCATAAAATAGATTTGAAAATAAACAAGTAAATAAATTAATGAATAAGTAAATTTAATGGAAATATCATAAAACAGATGTTTAATGTAATTTACATGGTCAGAAAAGTTAGAAGAAGTAAAAGATAACATGCAAATACCAGTCATATAAATATGTATGGCAATGGAATGGTATATATAAATACCAGTTATATGATATAAAGGACAAGGGAATCAGGTATATATAAATACCAGTTATATCATAATGTACAAGGGCAGAAGAAGTAAAAGATTAATGTAACTGAATGAATAAATATCTGTTATATGATATATTGGACAATGTAATGGTATAAACAAATACTAGTTGCACAATATATAGGACAAGTGAATGATATATATTGATACCAGTTATATGGTGTATAGGATAATGGAATGTTATAAATAAATACCGGTTATACAATATATAGGACAGGGGTATATATAAATACCAGTTATATGATATATAGGAAAAGTGGATGATATTTATAAATACCAAATATGAATATATATGACAAATGATTGGTATATGTAAATACCAGTTATATGATATATAGGACAAGGGAGTGGTATATATATAAATACCAGTTTTATTTAATCAATACAAGGGAATGTTATAATCTGTTACAAGTTATATGATATATAGGATAAATGAATGGTGTATATAAATACCAGTTAAGTGATAACTATGACAAAGAAATGTTACAAATGTATAAATAAATACCAAATATATGTTATATAAGGAATGGTAAAAGGTTATATGGAATGTAGGACAAGGGAATGGTATATGTAAATACTGGTTATATGATATATAGGACAAGGGAATGGTATATATTATTACCAGTTATATGATATATAGTGTTATGTGATAAAGAAGAATAGTAAATTTTATATGTGTCAGTGAATACTTGTTAGATGATATATAGGAAAAGTAAATGGTATACATAATTGTTTTCATTGAGATCAGGACAATTTACATGTTATGTTTTAGAGATTCCTTCTTGGATTGTTTTATATTGTAGAAATTGTAAAAAAGTGAGAAATGTTTTAATTATGCAAAACGATTTATGTGTACAGATTAATACAGTTAGTAATTTTCAAATTGTATAGTTAAAGGGACTCCACTGAGGATTTTATTATATTAATTGTTTGATATGATAGGATGTCTAATGGGAGTTATGTTGTTGATGTGTCATACTATTTGAAGAAGATATATTACTTTTCTTGTAAATAAATTGTATTCAAAATTTCAGATTATTTGCTCACTTTGTTTTTCCAAAATACTAGTAATCAGTTTAGCTCGGCTATTCAATGAGTAGCTAATGCTATAATAGTACTTACCGCATTGGTGTCAAACTTAGGATACTTTTATTTCCATTTTTGAAATTAGCTCATTCTGCATTATCCATCACTGTGGATAGTCAAGCACACTGTACGTCCTGTCGATAGTGTTTAAATGTTTATAGCTAAAGTTCGTCTGAAAATTACACTTCATTAATATCGATTTTCAATTATTTTATTCCGAGTATATTTCTTTAGTATCATTTTTTCCCTTATTTTTTAACCCGATTAATCAGTTTTGGCTTTTCTATTTTTATTCTTTATTGTTTGGCTTTTTGACCTCAGTGGAGCTCCTTTAAGTGAAGTCTTTGTTGTTTATGTTAGAATGATAATTTTAAACACTAGGCAAGTATAGATATACCTTGCAGTAAATTTAGATGTACTTGTATATACTCTAACTACATAGACAGTATAACATACAATTTATGCACCATAGATGAAAATATGACAGTATAACATAATTTTTAAACAAAACAGGTTATACACCATGGATGTAAATATGATTTCATGATGCTTTCATACATATCCTCAATAGAAATGTACAATTGAGGTAAAAATATACATGGCTGTCAGGTTCTAGTGCTTATTGACTCTTCAACTGGCTTTATTGCCTCTCGTTTACACCTCGGGGATATATACCAGCTCTCAGCTGCCCCTCAGGGGTACTATACAAGTTGTCGGGGTAACTTTGAGATATATGCCAGTTTCCAGCTCCCCTGTGGTAATATATACCAGTTTCTAGCTCCCCTTTGGTAATATACACCAGCTCTGAGCTGCCCTTCAGGGGTACTATACAAGTTTTCGAGGTCACTTCGAGATATATACCAGTTATCTGCCTACCCTTTGGTAATATATATCAGTTTCTAGCTCCCCTTTGGTAATATATACCAGTTCTTAGCTGCCCCTCGGATATATATAAACCAGTTATCTGCCCCTTGGTTGATATGTACCAGTTATTGGCTTCCCTCTTAGGGATATATACCAGTTGTCTGCAATACCTTAGGGATTTATACCAGTTTGCAGCTCCACCTTAGAATATAATGCCTGTTTTCAAATACATCACAGGGATATATACCTGCTTTTGGCTGTCCCTTGGGATATATACCAGTTGTCGGCTACACCTCAGAGATATATACCAGTTCACAGCTCGCCTTTAGAATATATACCTGTTCTCGGCTACACCACAGGGAAATATACCTGTTCTTGACTGCACCTTGGGGGATATATATACGTTCTCGACTAGGGGATGTATTCCAGTTCTCGGCATAAGTCAGTTCTCAGTTGCCCATCAGGGATATATACAAGTCTCAGCTTTACCGGAGGGATATATACCAGCTCTCGGATGCCAATATGCTCTTTCACACAGACAGTCATATTTTATAAGTTTATATACTATCAGATATTTATGTTCATAGATAATTTATGATAGGTTCAATTAATTTTTTAATTAAACAATTTGTCATATTTTAGTACCAAGACATTATAACATTATAGGTATACATAAGTTATATTTCTGCTGATGTTAACATAATTATGATATGTTAGTTTACATTTATTGTAAAACATATGTTACATGAAATAACTAAAAAGATATGTTGTAATATTTTGTCTAAAAATGCATCCTGGGTAATTAAAGCATACTGGTTATGAATACACTTCATTTGTGATGAATGTAGTTCAGCCAAATCTGTACGTATGGGTTCCGACAATGCTAAAATATATATTAAATGTTTTCAGACAGTAAAGATATAACTACATTTTATTATAGGTGTGTTAGTTTTTTATGCTTGCTGATGTTAGTATATACCAAGATTAAGATATGTTATATATAAATATAGTTTACACATGTCTGTTTGTTACATGAAAGTTTGAAACATGAAATTCTGATTGAATGTATCTAGTACATATGTAAACATATTATCACATATATATACATGTTTGTTGTTTAAGTTACATGCTATTGCAATCCTTTTATGAAAATAAGATAACATTATTTTATATAGTGAAAGATTTTGGGACATGTAATCCTACGTACATCTTAAACAGTTATACCTGTTTGATTTAAAGGCCCATTAAGCATTAAAAAATGCAATCACTTTATTTTTTAAAAAGCTTATTTTTTTGTGTCCAAAGAGTTTTTATTGTCCATATACCAGAGCCATCCTTTGTTTCTTTTGCATTTATTCATGTTTGATTTAAAGGCCCATTAAGCTTAGAAAATGCAGTATGTTATTTTTCAAAAGTATATATTTTTTGGTGTCCAAAACATTTTTCATAGGCCATATATCTTAGCCAACTTTTGTTTCTTTTGCATTTTAGCAACTAGTACAATTATGGTGAATAAGTATTATATATGGAAGTCAAATTACATTTTTTTTTTACATTTTGCATCTCTATTAACAAACTCAATTTTTTTTGGCAGGTGATAAGAATAGCACTTGTTCTAAATATATTATTACAACATTATAAAACACATATTGGCCCTTTTACAAAAAAAAAAGCTATTCATTTCTGAGGCGAAATGTGCCTTTAAACTTTAAATGTATATGTCGAGTAAATTCATCTAGTATATAAGTAAACATATAATTACATGAAGATGTTATTAATTGTTAACTAGATATATGAATGTTTATGTTTATTTCATGCTTAGATTTGTTATGTCTTGTGAACATATGCATCAGACATGTTTGTTTGTGACTTGGAATAATGATTTTATAATTCTAGTATATTTGTAAAAATACAATTTACATGTACTCATAACAAATCTATATTGGCCATGTTTATGCTTAAACAATTCTATATGAATTTGAGATAAGTTCATGCTGTAATATTTTATGTCAATTATACATTTTATATATTAACTATGTCTGTTTAGTGAATATTGTATGATTAAATCCATCTAGTACATTTGTAAACCTTAAATTACATGTACTTGATAACACATATATTTTGGCCATGTTTATGCTTAAACAATTCTATATGAAGTTAAGATAAAATCATGCTGTAATATGTCAATTATACATAAACCTATATATTAAACATGACTGTTTAAAACTTGAAATGTTTATGGAAAACAGTATTCAGTATATGTATTATCATGGAAGCTTCATAGAGAGAATTGTTATTATACTGTTTTTGTTATTAATGTAGTATTTGTAAAATAAATCATGTTAGTTTGATTGGTTTTGATAGCATAAATGTGTGACTTTTCTTAATAAAAAAATTGTACAAAATTGATTCGTGTATCATTTGTTTTTCCCGCTCTTACAGCATATATATTGTTAAAAATTTACTTCCCACTATTTCCATATATAGCGAAGACTAAGCTGCCTGTACATCAATAACGTTTGTAAAATATATGCACTGTACTAGGAATGAGACATTGACTGGTGAAAACACGTTTGTAAAATATATGCACTGTACTAGGAACGAGACATTGACTTGGGAAATAACGTTTGTAAAATATATGCACTGTAGACTCGTGAAAAAACTTGTAAGATAAAAGCAATCGAGAAGTCTGCAAAATGCAGTAACACATGATGTATACAAGGTGTTACAGTTATAAGATGTCACATATATGACTTTATACAAATTATTTCAATTTTGTAAATACGTTGTTACTGTATGTGATATGATCCGAGTTTTCTCCTTATAGTATATACAATAAAGCTGAATGTTATTCTATGATCCGGGTGCATTATAAGTAAGCCTGAGAAATCTTGCAGAAATATCAACAAAATTACATGAAAATTTACTCGGTTTGCTGGTATGACTCGATTGTGTTGGGGATTGCGTTCTGTGGATATCGCCTTGCCTTGATCTTTGTTCTCCTTTTCTTGTTATTGAGTCTGTACACGAGGAATGATGATAGAGTACAACATCCCTCACACCCCATAGCACCGGCTTGAGCCGTACTTAATTTTCAACACATAAAGGTGTTGGAATCAATAATCTCGAAGGACAAAAACAAAACAACACTGAAATATTACGGGGCAACGTATAACATCTGCTACGCAGAACTTGACACCTGCTGTTTTGAAGTATAAAAAATCAGCAAAAAGTGTGATCTTTTGGTAGCATTAAATCACAGCACATTTGAAATAGTAAAAAACCTTTACAACCCTTTCGCCTCTTGGCACCGGCTGGAGAAGAACCAAATTGGCAACATTGTTGGAATCATTTGGAATCAAGCTATACCAAGTTGGTATTAAGTTGATATCATCATCACTATATAAGTGAAGATACATGTACCTCTTTAGCCCACTCAAGGATTGGGTTATGGCAATTCCAATTAAATTAAATAACATGTACAAACTGTGTTTATTTTATGATACGACAGAAAAATACCCCTTGTCACATATATAATTATAATATCATTAGGAGAAACACTGAAATAAATTACATTATAGACTGTGCATTTGAGGTTGTAAGGGCGCTAAAAAATCCAAGGAGACTAATACTATATATTAAAATACATATCAAGAATGATTTCCCTTTAACTTGTTCATTTGGTAGACTAATCATGCATTTATATTAATCATTTTGCAAGGATAAATTCCCTTTGATCATCAATCAGATATACATCCATATAAATTAGTATTTTGAAAATGCGGCGGCTCTAACAAACAAGTTTTCTGTTTTCTTACAAATTGATCATATTAATGGATGTAACATTTTAAAAAGGTTACGTATATCAGTATAATAATGAGAATATCAGTATAATAATGAGGATATTAGTATAATTATGAGGATATCAGTTTAATAATGAGGACATCAGTATGATAATGAGGATATCAGAATAATAATGAGGATATCAGAATAGTAATATGGATGTCAGTATTATAATGAGGATATCAGAATAATAATGAGGATATCAGAATAATAATGATGATATCAGAATAGTAATGAGGACATCAGTATGATAATGAAGATATCAGAATAATAATGAGGATATCAGAATAATAATGAGGATGTCAGTATAATAATGAGGATATCAGTTTAATAATGAGGACATCAGTATGATAATGAGGATATCAGAATAATAATTAGGATATCTGTATAATAATGAAAATATCAGTATAATAATGAGATTATCAGTATGATAACATTTATTGATATTTTTTCTTCAAAACATGAAATCTGCGATCAAAATTTCATTGGAGTTTCATATAAAGAAGATAAAGAAATCATATTCAATGGATGTTACATTTTTGTTTTAATCAAGGTGTCCATATTGCAGAGTTGTATTCAATGTGATCTGACATGTGATTTGAAAAGTTGTAACACATTTCTTTATTCGTATAGGTAAAAAATAATAACTTTAAGTCCCTGGCTCCTAATAGTCTTATCAATTTATCTAATAATCTGATTACTAAAGATTACACTCAGGTATTTTAGTATTTCGTAAAAATAGGGCACATTTTACCTTATGTGGAAAGTTTTGCTGTTTTTAAATTAGTCTTTTTTATGGAAGATAGTTTGTCATTTCCTTGACTAGTCACTTCAAAATGTTATCCTGAATTAAAAAAAATATTTTAGTGTCTTCTGTAAAAGTTTATATGTATAGGATATTGCCTCAGGAAAGTCATTTATAAAATATTAAAAAGAAAACTGTTCATATTATATTTCCATTTGGAGCTCCACTTATAACAGTTTGCTGACTTAAGAAAGTTCCGTTTATCTGTACTCTTTGCTGTCGATTTTCTAAATAACTGTTTATCTATCCATACTAGTAGATTTTGCCTCTTACACCTATAAGCTCCAGACCTTACTTAATTAATACCAATAAATAACTGTTTATCCATCCTTACTAGTAGATTTTACCTCTTACACCCTACCTTACTTAATTAATACCAATAAATAACTGTTTGTCCATCCATACTAGTAGATTTTGCCTCTTACACCTATAAACTCTAGACCTTACTTAATTAATACCAATTAATAACTGTTTATCCACCCATACTAGTAGATTTTGCTTCTTACACCAACACGCTCAAGACCTTACTTAATTAATACCAATAAATAACTGTTTATCCATCCATACTAGTAGATTTTGCCTCTTACATCTTTAAGCTCCAGACCTTACTAAATTAATACCAAAGCTCAATTCTGAGATCCATATGTAGTCCCGGAAGTGTAAAAAATTTAATGCATAGCCTCTTATCCCTCAAAATTTCATTTCACGGCGTCTCAACGCCGTGATATTGTGATGGGTAGTTTTCGGTAGCATGGGCAAAAGTCACGTGACAAAATTCCTTTCGATTTCTATAGCCGACATTTTATTGGCTTTTTACGCAATCATTGTACAGACCATTTCCGTGCAAAGTTACATAAAAACATTTTCCTTTCAAATCATATACATTACAGTATTTTTATCAACACGCGAAATATCAGCGTGATATATTTACACAATTTCGCAAATCCTTTCAACAAGTTTGAATACTAAAACCCGGATTTCGAATATCGTTGTGGTCTACATTGACGCCGTACATGTATCCATTCGTTCATTCATTTATATATTTTCAAAATTTTCCTACAAGAAGAAAGTTCACCTGCCAATTAGTATAAGGATAGGTAATGGACTGTTATAAATGATTATCCTATTCTTTTTATATGAACGTTTATCTGTTGCACAGAATGGTTGTTTTTACAAGGTGTACCAGTATCCGGATGTTGAAAGCTATCCGATTTTCTGCAAAACTGCTGTAACATGGCCATCTATTTTTTTTTATGAATACTTCACCATGAATTTGCATGGCTTAATAAAACTGAGCCTGCAACATTTCTTAATTTTGATGTTTGGGGTGTTCTTTTGGGTTTCAGGTTTTCTCTATTTTAAGGGGAAGTAACTCATGTTTACTAAATTATCTGTTCTTTTCTGTCTATCTTAGGTTGAAGTTAGGTATTGCTTACTATTTTTGTTTCATAAATTTACCAGTTGTAAGGTATTAATCAAAAGCATAGAGGCCATGATGAGTGAATATTGATATATATTTTTTACTGGCTTTATATACCTTAGACCAGATTTTTCTAGTTTGTTCAGTTAGCACATATACTATAGGTATTCTGCTAGATGAATATTCTAATCAATATGTGAAATTATTATTTTGTATGTGTTTGTTTGTAAATTGCTCATAAAATAACCTTTGTTAAAATGAAAAGGTACAATATTTAAGCTATACATATGGGTGCTCATTTTAAACACTTGATATATATACAGTTAGTTTTATAATAAAGTCTTATGTGGGACAGTATTTGTTACTGTAAGAGATATGCATTTAATGTTTAGAAACTCACAGTCAACTTAATCTTTATTATATAATTTTTATTGAGATTTTTTTTTTACTTTTATACTATACAATATCATGTACATTACAGTTTTCTTTCTACAAGATTATGAATTCCACCCAAACACCAATGTTAATAGGATGTTATATTTATTTTTAATGGAACCTGAGAATTATTTATGTAATGTTTATACAAGTGTATCATAGTATATGGATATAATGTGTATTTCTGTATTTAAAGACTTACAGTTATGATGGATGAGACTTGCATTTAAATTTATAAATGATAATACATGATCAGTCTACAGGTTAAAGATGTTTATAACCAGTGTTAGCTGGCTAATAATAGTATCTATAACAGAGTTTATATATTATAGTTTTCTTTCTACTAGATTTTGAATTCCATCCATTAGTACCAATGTTAATGTTAGGATTTCATATTTATTTAATAGAAACTGGGAATTATTAATGTTATGTGCATATATGTATATCTTAGTATATTGATATGATGAGATTTATAATATTTCTGAATTTAAAGAGTTACAGTTATGTCATTATTATTAAAGGATTGAGACTTTCATTTAAAGTTATAAATGATAATACATGCATTGATTGAAAATGTCCTGAATCTCAAATGGATCCAGCAATATAATTGATAAAGTCTCAAAACAAATCATATTCTGAATAGTTACATTCTATTTTTTCTAACATGTGCATAGTTTGAAATGGACAGCTTCTGCCTTATCTAATGGAGGGACACCGGTCTCAATCTCCAGGTCTCCTGAGTCAACCCGACAACATACTTTTCATAGAGTAGATTGTTACTTGCCCTTGAATAAATTTGTACACTAAATTTATAGTGGGTGATTTAATGTGCCACATGAAAACCAACAAAGTACAAAAAGTAACCAGGCGCCAGATGAAAACATGAAAATACAATCTACCACGAAGTGGTTCGTTGGTTGCATAATTTTCATGTTTTGTCAAGTGCCCTCAATGATGCAAAATACAAATCAGTCTTCATAAAATTCTTATCATATAAAAAAGGTTAGTTTTTTATCTGTACAAAAAATAGATATTGTACATGAATTAGCACAGTTATGTTCACTTTAAAATTAACCTGTTATAAATAATGGCACAACCAATAACTCTCTAAGCCCTTTTTAGTAAAAATAATTATACAATGGTATATAAATTATTATCTTAATTAAGACTATATGAGTATGTCATGTTTTTTTTTCTTATTTATTAAAGATCCTGTATGTTTTGTGATCGATATTGTTACTGTGTGAATACCACACTTGCAAACAATTATATATGTATATACTTATGCAAATAAAACAATTTTCAAACATCGAAGAATATGTAAAATGTGTACTGCAAATTTTTGTGCACATTATATTTAATCAATAAATTACATGCATACATTTCTTATTGGAAAAATTGACTTAGAATTTATAGAAAGTAAATTTCTAATTACCTCCCTTTATTTTCATGAAATGTTAAATTGGGTAATATCTTTGTAAATAATGCTTATTGTAACTTACAATACTGACAAATCTTAACTTGAGCATCATATTTATGAAATAAAACCATGAAAAAATTGTGTTACAGGATCTTTAATTAAGAATTATTTATCTGTTAATTTGAAAATCTAAATATCTGTCATGGTTTAGAACTGTTCACTATTTAGGGGAGAAAATGTGTAAGTGGCCAGATAGCTCAGTACATTATTCTGTGGGTCACAGGTTTGAGTTATGGTGAAGCTGAAAGTTTTTATCATCCTGTGACTGCATATAACCATGAGTTTAATTCACTATGCTCTGTTAACATCAGAAATTCAAGGACATTAATCAATATAGTGGAGAAATATGTTGTGGTTTAGAACTGTTTCATTATTTAAGAGAAAATGTGTAGCCGGCCAGATAGCTCAGTTGGTCTTCTGAAAGTCATGTGTTCGAGTCATGGTCAGGCAGTTTCAGTCAGGGTTAAAAAGTGGGTTTGAGACTGGCACATGTTTTATTCATTTAATAAAGTGCACTTAATTTGAAATGGACAAAGGCAGTATTGCATGATACTGTTAGATCTACAAAAGCATTTGATACAGTTAATCACACTATACTGCACATGAAGAAGTTCTTTTTCTTCTTCTTAATGGAACTTCAAGCATCTGCCATATGTAATGACATTCTTACATGGTTCAAGTTTTATCTCTGATAGCAGCTGGTTGATGTGGCTGGTACTCCTTCTTCTTCTGCTCTGAGTACCTATGGTGTTCCCCTGATGTTCATTTTAGGTCCTCTTTTATGTCTAAAATATGTCAATGACATGTCTGCAACCCTTAGCAATACTAAGCTTTATTATATGCACAGGTACAAGTATCAGACCTGGGAAGAAAAAATATTATAAGATTTTCTTCCCAGGTTCGATACTCATGCATGTGATTATATGATGATGACAGGTATCCTTGTATCTGGTAAAATAAATCTTAAGATTGGTTAATTGACTATAAATTGTCTTTGCAACTTGGCAAGACAGTGTCTATTCTTTTTGGTTTAAGTTTCAACTTAAACTGGGCCTAGCCTCCAGGTCACATGAAATGGTACAGCTATAAAGTACACATCTTTTGTTAAGTATTTAGGTCAAATTCTTTTGGCGTCGCAAAATTGATGCTTTGCATCAATGCTTTTCTTGTTGTCTTTTTTTAATAATTTCATTTTCTTGCGCAATAAAACATTTTTTCCCTAAAATGAGACTTCGTTTTCCATATGCGTTTCACAGTAAGCATTTACCATACCAGGTTGTACAATAACTTAATTTGGTCTGTAAATCAGTCTTTTACACAAAGTCTTCTGAACTTCATTCAGAATTCATGTCTCATTATTGTGAGCAAAATTCCGAGTTTCCTTAAGCTATAAGCTGGAAAATGTTTAATTACCCCCCGCCGAAAAGGCGGTTGGGGATATAAAATTAGTCTCCGTCCGTCCGCCTGTCCTTCCTTCAGTCTGTCCTTCCGTCCTCATTTTAGTCCGGACCATATCTTAAAAAGTATTTGAGGTATCAACTTGAAACTTCATAGGTGGATATTAAATCATATTTAGGAGAAGTGCAGTGCACAACAATGATGATTCTACCCTATAGTCAGAGCTCCAGATAGCGTGCGTATAAGCGTAAAATACGCATAGAAAATCTAAAATACGCATCACTTTCAAAATTCGTGCGTCACAGTTACGCACAACAAAATGAAAATATGCTCGTATGTCAAAATTTATGCGTAAAAGAATAGAAGTGTAAACATTTGATATGTAGAAAGAAAATGTTTTGAGCATAAAATACAATATATTTCCATTTAATTGCATTGAAAACTAAAAATTCTGTTGTCAACAACGCATGATAAAAACGAAAGTAGCAGGAAATACAGAAGGGAGGTAACTCCCGTAGATCTATCAACCTGTGAAATTATTGATGAAATTTGTGCCAGATAATCATCGTAGGAGTTAACACAGTATTAAGTTAGTTTATGCATCTATTGACATACTCAATATAACCAAAAATATATTTTAGTTTCTTTAACTTTAGTTGTTGGAACAAAATAACATGTTATTCACCTGCAGTTTTGTACTCAATATATTCGTACCCAGTCTACAGTTACGGACAATTTTCTCTCAGACAAATAATTTTTTTTAAGGAAAGATAAAAAAAATCTTGTTTATGTTTGTAATTGTAAAGGTTTTTCTAAAAAAAGAAAATAAACAAACAAACAAACACAACAATAAGTTTAATTTGTTTATAAAAAATGCAAAATGCTTTTTTGACAGATTTTTACCCCTTAAGTTTTTCAGAATTTGCATTTTACCCCTCACTCTAAATTTTGAGGGGTAAAAACCCCTTGGCCAAAAAAATTATCTGGAGCTCTGGCCTATAGTATACATAATTTTTCAGTTATTGCCCTTTGTTATTTTTCAAACTCAATTTTGGTCCAGAGCATAACTCAAAAAGCCTTTAAGATAGATGAGTCTCACTCAGGAGGTGTGCAGTGCAAAAAAGTGATAACCCCTTCATAGTTTTTGAGTAATTGCCCTTTGTAATTTTGCATACTTTATTTTCCACCTGAGTGGAGCATAACTAAAAAAATCTTTGAGATGTCAACATGAACTTCATCAGCGGATTGATCTTATTGAGGAGGAATGTTGTGCGAAAGAATGATAACTGTACTGATTATGATTTTTTAGTTATTGACATTTGTTATTTTTCATACTTTTTGTCCGGAGCATATCTCAAAAAGTGTTAGAGGTAGATCTTACTCAGGAGGTGATAACTCTACCCTTCATACATGTATTTTTTGAGTTATTGCCCTTTGTTATTTTTCATACAAAATTTTCACCTGAGTGGAGCATATCTCAAAAAGTGTTAGAGGTAACACCTTGAAACTTCATAGGTGGATAGACCTCATTGAGGAGGAGTGCTGCACACAAGAGTGATAACTGAGCGTGCATTATTTTTCAGTTATTGCCCTTTGTTATTTTTCATACTACATTTTTGTCCAGAGTATAACTACAAAAGCCTTTGAGATATCAACATGAAACTTCATATATAGATAGATCTCACTCAGGAGGTGTTCAGTGCATAAGGGTGATAACTCTACCCTTCATAATTTTTGAGTTCTTGCCCTTTTTATTTTTCATACTAAATTTTTCACCTGAGTGGAGCATATCTCTAAAAAAGCTTTTGAAATGTCACTATGAAACTTCAAAGGTGGATATATCTTATTAAGGAGGAATGTTGTGCACAAGAATGTTAACTCTACCCTTTATAATTTTTGAGTTATTGACATTTGTTATTCTTCATACTTTTTGTCCGGAGCTTATCTCAAAAGTGTAAGGGGGAATAACTTGAAACTTCATAGGTGGATAGATCTCATTGAGGAGGGTTGCAGCACGCAAGAATGATAACCTACCGTGCATTGTTTTTCAGTTATTGCCCTTTGTTATTTTTCATACTTAATTTTTGTCCCAGAGTATAACTACAAAGGCCTTTGAGATATAACATGAACCATCATAGGTGGATAGATCTTACTCAGGAGGTGATATACCCTTCATATTTTTGAGTTATTGTCCTTTGTTATTTTTCATACTACATTTTTCACCTGAGTGGAGCATATTTCTAAAAAAGCTTGTGAAATGTCAACATGAAACTTCATAGGTGGATAAATCTTATTAAGGAGGAATGTTGTGCACAAAAATGATAACTTTACCCATTATAATTTTTGAGTTATAGCCCTCTGTAATGATAACTTTACCCATTATAATTTTTGAGTTATAGCCCTCTGTTATTAGTCCCCTACCGGTTTACCGGAGGGGACTTTAGGTTAACCCTCCGTCCGTCTGTCCGTCCGTCCGTCCGTCTGTCTGTCTGTCAGTCCGTCAGTCCGTCCACAAAACTGGATCCCGCGATAACTTGAAAAGTACTGAAAATATTTTTATGAAACTTGGTATATGGATAAATAGCAGTATGGAGATTATGCACGTCTTTTTCTTTTCTTCCAATGTTGAAAATTCTGGTTGCTATGGCAACAAGTAGGCTGAAAATATGGCAAATTTTACACATAAACTTGATCCAATGATAACTCAAAAAGTACTGGAAATATTTTTATGAAACTTGCCATATGGATAGATGGCAGTCTTGGAATTATGCACGTCTTTTTATTTTCTTCCTATGTTGAAAATTCTGGGTGCTATGGCAACAAATAGGCTGAAAATATGGCAAATTTTACACATAAACTGGATCCAGTGATAAAGCAAAAAGTACTGAAAATATTTTTATGAAAATTGACATATGGGTAGATGGCAGTCTTGAGATTATGTACGTCTTTTCTTTTCTTCCTATGTTGAAAATTCTGGTTGCTATGGCAACACATAGACTGAAAATATGGCAAATTTTACACATAAACTGAATCCAGTGATAACTCAAAAAGAACTGGAAATATTTTTATGAAACTTGACATATGGGTAGATAGCAGTGTTGAGATTATGCTTGTCTTTTCTGTTCTTCCTATTTTGAAAAAATATCAGTTGCCTTGGCAACAAATAGGCTTAAAACATGGCAAATATAACTGTTTTTGTGATTATTCAAAAAGAGCTGAAATTTTTTATGAAATTGCATCTTTAATTCAAGAGTTATCTCCTCTTTAAGAATTCTGCTTTTAAAATGTTATATTTTGGTAACAGGGATGTTTCAAATATTAACTTTAGAGTGTCCTTCAGTCCGTCTGTCTGTCTGTTCATAAAAACTGTTTCCTGTGATCACTTTTAAAGAACTTTCCCAATAAGTTTACTTAAAATAGAGAAAAATTGAAACATAAGTGAATGGCCAATGGCCCTTCAGAATGTTGATGGGGTTCTAACCGGTATGGGACTTATGGATTGCTTGCAATACTATGATAATTGCTTGTTTTTCATACTTTTTGTCCGGAGCTTATTTCAAAAATTGTTAGAGGTTACAACTTCATAACTACAAAAGCCATTGAAATATCAACATGAACTTCATAGGTAGATAGATCTCACTCAGGAGGTGTGCAGTGCAAAAGAGTGATGACTCTATCTTTCATAGTTTTTGAGTAATTACCCTTTGTACTTTTTCATACTTAATTTTTCACCTGAGTGGAGCATAACTCAAAAGGTCTTTGAGATGTCAACATGAAACTTCATTGGTGGATTGATCTTATTAAGGAGAAATGTTTTGCGAAAGAATGATACCCTTTATAATTTTTGAGTTATTGCCCTTTGTTATTTTTCAAACTTTTTGTTCGGAGCTTATCTCAAACAGTGTAAGAGGTATTAACGTGAAACTTCATAGGTGGATAAATCTCATTGAGGAGGAGTGCGGCACACACCTACCGTGCATTATTTTTCATGTATTGCCCTTTGTTACTTTTCATACTTAATTTCGTCCAGAGCATAACTACAAAAGCCTTTGAGATATCAACATGAAACTTCATATGTGGATAGATCTCACTCAAGAGGTATGCAGTACACAACAATGATAACTTATTCTGCTCTACTACATATGCATGGCTCTTGTAACAAGTTACATTACAATACTTAAAAACCTTCTTAACAAGTTAACCTGTCAATTAAACTCAATGCTATTTGTAGATACCTTAACATTATACTTATAACTGTTTTTTTTTTGTATTTTTTCTTTTTTTCGCCGTGACAATCACATTGCTGCATTTCCCAGCAATTTTTTACTTGTTTTATTCAGTTCCGCCCATCGTTTTCTTGTTCAGTGCACACGCATTATTTTACTTTGGAACGATACGACGCTTTTTATGGAAAGCAAGAACATACCATAATGAAAGCTCCATGATACCCACCATATTAATTAACGCATCTGCGGATGATTCTAAATACAAAAAATTCGCTGTTTTCATGTTTAAATGTTGAATTCTGCTTTAGCGATGCGTTGGCAGTAGCTTGCAAGCACTTACCAGTACTTTCCATGAACAGACTCAATCAAACTGAGCCTGCAACGTTTTTAATTTTGTCGTTTTGGGATTTCTTTAGGGATTCTGCTTTTCGCTATTTAATAATGTTGTATGGGTTTATTTATTAATATACACAGAGCGTGCGCTTGTAATATATAATTGTCACATACACGTGATGTTATATACTTCTATCGTTTTATGACCACTGATTGTTCAATGTATATATGAGTGGCGGGAAGATAATGGACATGCGCATTACAGTATAAGATAAAAAAAATGTACATTCTAACACTATCGGAAATTTTTCTATATAAACAAAGAAGGCCCGAAGCGTGCTTTATTCTACAACAATGCACTCGCCGTCCTTATTATCTCCCTTGAGGGCGCCATTTTGTTTGAAAAATGTGATAAATAAAAACATTTTTTGTCGAATTTTGTTGTTAAAACTATCTAGAATGAAAGAAAATGGTCTAACTAAGAAAATGAATCCGAACACCAATATCTTTAATTCAGTCGTTAACGCTGTACAGACGTTTAAAGTGTTGTTTACGTGACGTCATAATGTAGCGCCAAACAGCACGTGCAAAACAATCAAAATCATGTACACTATTTCAATGTCGCAAACGAGTTAAGTTTTACATTTATTTCACTTTTAATAATTTGTATTTCGCTTGGAAAATTATAGACGGAAATAAAATAAAAAAACAAAGTTTTATCAACGTTTTCAAAATTCGTTATTCTCAAAATGTTTCTACACACGGTAGATTTAACGACAGTTTTTTTTTTCAACCCACTGGAACAGCCTTTAAAGAACAATTCTATTGGAAACTCTGAGACGAAAAAAAAATTTAACCACCAAACATAAAGTCCAACTTTATAATAATAATTAAATTTTTTCTTGACGTGTTAGAATGGAAATAGATATTAATTCTTCGTGCATTATTGTATAATAATGCACGTTTTTTGTTCAAATGCCTTGTAATTAATCACTCAGGCCTATCGGCCTTCGTGATTATATTACTACGCATTTGAACTCAAACCGTGCCTAATTCTACAAAAGTGCACTCTAAATTGATATCTATTTCCTAAATATACAACAAATAATTACTGTTATTTCTGTAACTTACTGTAAGCTGTACTATTTGAGGCTGAAACACAAACAATTGATACTACAAAATCATGCAGATTTATCTAGTAAACCAATTAACTCATATACACGCGTTGTTTTCACCCCCTTTTCACTCAGTTTCAGTGAAAAAATACTCTATTTCGGGGGTTAAACACTTCTTTTCGTTTGAGAAGGTTTTATAAAAAGTGATCACATTTTTCGGCGCCGCCCCATCAAGAAAATTTTGACTTGTAAGAGGTTAAAAATTGTCTGAGTCGATCTTAGGTAATGTGTAACCAACGCTGAAAGGTCTTTGACTTAATTTCAATCCATTGATTTTTCTTAATATGTTACCTTCATGAAATAAAATGTTTATTATTATTATCATTATTATTATTATCATTATTATTATTGAGAAGTTGCAGTACTTCGAAATCAGTAGGCAATTTTGAGATGTCCCATCGTTGCATGGTAACAGGAAATTTAAGAATTAGCATGCCGTTACAAAGGCTATGGTCAAGTCAACATTTCTGCCAAGTTTGATCAAGTTTCGATGAGTATTGAAGCATTTTGTATAGTTTCATAGCAATTCTAGTTTGTATCAGGAGGCTTTTCAATTAAAACAGCAATGTTTTACAAAATGCCCATGAATGCGGTGTATAATGGGTTAAGTTGAAACTCAGTTGTTTTCAAGACCGGTTCCGACGCATTGACCAGTTCCGAACAATCAAGCGAGCCATTCATGTAAACGACAATACAGTAGAACTTCTATGAGTCGAACTTCGATTAGTCGATTTTCTCGATGTGTCGAAGTAAAATGAAAGTCCCGATTTTTTCCCTTATAAATATATCTATGAGTCGAGATTTTATGCGTCGAGTTTTTCGATGTGTCGAAGTTTTTTCGCGGTCCATACCGAAGTTCTACTGTAAATAGTTTTGTTGTTTATTGACATTAGCAAATAAATATGTTAGTCATTATTCTATTTCGGCTTTTAATATTTTTTGTGCGATAATTGACTCTACATGAGGCAAAAATGCTGAAATCCATATCGGCATTTTTTTTATCGGTACATGCTATAATGTAAACTGAACGAAAGAGACACATTATATGTGTAGATTGAAAGTTTTCAATCTGTGTCAGTGTTGACAGATCTATATTATTTAAACTAAAGATGAACGTTTGTCAGTATGGACAAAATTAAAAACATAGATTATCTATAAAAAGTATTTACCAGTAATGGGACTAGAATTAGTGTTGTTCAAGCATTATTGCAAAACAAAAACTTATTTTCATCTTGGACATTGTATACGATCCCTGTTATTGCATTAAGAACACATTTACGGAAACGCTATATAATTTTATGTAAATCATTATATAATACATTTTACCATTGTGTTTTTTAGTTAATATAGAAAAACAATCAAAACAATATCTATTATTTTTTTAAAAGTCCAAAGTTTTCATGCTATTTTAGCCTCATTATTTAGAAAATTAGAAATCTATATAGCCATAGAGGGAAAATACATTAACTAAGTACTGGTAAGTGAAGGACAATATTTAGTGTTGTGAGGCCTTTGTGAATCGCGCATGCGCTGTAAAATTGATTAAAATATCAATATGGCGGAGGTTAGTCCAGGCTAAGATTTTCTTAAAATTTGAAGAAATTGATGTAAGTATCTTTTAAATCTTGTAGCCGTTATGTTACATATTTTATACTGAAACGAAATGATTACTTCATGAAACAGAAATAACTTATGTGCCAACACAAATTACAAAAAGTTAACAATTAAAAACGAAAGTAGATTTATGAAAAACTGGGGGAATTCCCACATTAGGCTAATAATTATAGATGTTTTCAAATGGAAAGGTAACATCCATTTATTAAGCATTTGTAAATCATGTTTTTTTTATCTGAAATCATAATTTTGAGGAATACTTTATTAAACTAATTTTATAAGGATTTGATAATTTACCAAAAGCATAGGAACGCAGATCGCGGCGCATATTTTCGATCACAGGGGGCTCACACAGTGTTTGGATGGTATATACTGCTTGATAGTGACCTTAAAATGAGATTTTAGTCATAACCTTATAATATGTATATAAATATAGACAAGGGGCATTACTGCTAAATAGAGAATTTTCGATCACCCTCAAATTCATGCGAGATTTTCCACTAATTAAATAAAAAAATTCCAAAAACTATACTGCGTTGCATAGCTTATATAATCCACAATTGATAAACACTAAATCTATTCTGATTCCCTTAGCCCATTTTAAGAAATTTATTCAAAACCGTTCACTTCTGTCACAAAATTGCTTAGTCGTACGAGATGTCGCAACACCAAATTCCACGGGTAAAATATCAATTTTAAAATGGGGAGGTACAAATAAACGCATGCAAACAATAACACAACATAGTTTCTATTACCTACCTGCGCAAATAGTCGTGAAGCGCTCTATATTCGTCTGTTTCGAACGAAATCTTCAAATCAGAGCAGAAATCTGCTTCGATGTAGACATCTTGGGGAAACCCCGGTCACGTGACCAGCCGGTGTATCGAGACCTTTCATTGGTTCGGTAGGAACTTTGTTTATAACGACAACCAATGAAAGGTTTCCATACACCATGACCAGAATTTCCAACATGTATTCGCCGAAGCAGATTTCTGCACTGATTTGAAGATTTCGTTCGAAACAGACGAATATAGAGCGCTTCACGACTAAGCAATTTTGTGACAGAAGTGAACGGTTTTGAATAAATTTCTTAAAATGGGCTAAGGGAATCAGAATAAATTTAGTGTTTATCAATTGTGGATTATATAAGCTATGCAACGCAGTATAGTTTTTGGAATTTTTTTATTTAATTAGTGGAAAATCTCGCATGAATTTGAGGGTGATCGAAAATTCTCTATTTAGCGAGTAATGCCCCTTGTCTATATTTATATACATATTATAAGGTTATGACTAAAATCTCATTTTAAGGTCACTATCAAGCAGTATATACCGTCCAAACACTGTGTGGGCCCCCTGTGTTTTCGATCGTGTAACGGTTTTTAAAAACGTTTCCGCTACATCTAAATATCTCTTAAGTATTATCCGAGCATATGGCCTCAAACAATATATTGTCACTTGGACCCAATCTGTTACTTTTAAAACTGGTGAAATTTTACGGTTTTATAAAAAAAAAGACAAGGAGTGACATCCGCCATTTGCCGCAACGTTCGGCATGAGTTTTCCCCCTTTGGCTACACTTGATTACTATTTTTCAGTCTATGCGAAAGACTTCTGAGTTTTACTGGACAGTAGGTCCTGTAAACTGAAAATTTTTACTGGACCAAACATGATTTTACTGGACCGAAAAAAACCTGATTGGTATAGCATTTTGAGTCATTTGATAAGTGTCAGCAGTCAAAAAATTTGTGTACAAAAAGAAAATTGTATTATCAACAAGTGAAGTTATCTTTTTTCACCACAATCAAAATGTAAACATAAATATTGTTATACATTGTACATGTATTCAATGGATTTTGCTATTTAAACTTTAATTTCATACAGACTATATACAAGCAAAATGAGAGGGTAAATTTCAGCAAAAGTCTGGCATATGTAAACAGAATTATATATATCGGTAATTTAGTGAAGTTGATAGATTAATTGTTCAATGATTTTGGTACCTTCACAGTATAGTTTAATTTTTGTCAACATCTTGGACGATCTTTCATAGCTAAACACTAGTCCAATATATTAGACGTTACAGGCTTGTTATAGTTTTTGTCGGTCAAGCCTGACGTCTAATAGTTATTGCTCAAAAACGCATAGCATCATATAAAATTCAAAAAATGTCTATTGTCTTGCCTTTCAAGCTTTATTCAAAAGCTTATAATATTTTCTTTCAATTTCATGCTCAATCATACACAAAAACTTTCAAACGATGTACTTATCAATTTAAAATAAAATATAAACATCAATCTATTTTTGTCTATCAGCCATACTGCATGGTTAAGCAAGGTGCGTTACAGATTGATTCCAAATTTTTGAATCGAAAAATATATTCGAACACACTGACGGTGCATGGGCAATTATTTCGTTAAAAAAGTATTCCGTTAAATTGTTCTGACTCAGTTAAACGCTTGCATTTGAATTAGCCAATCAGATTTCGCGCACTTTACGGACGCCATTTGTTTATCGGCTGTAAAAGGAATTGAAATACATGAGAGGATTTAATCATGATTTTTCGGATGTGACAGTTTAATTATTTTGACTAAAGGTATTTATTTTTTAGTTTGTTCATAAATAGGTAAAAAATTATGTAAATACACGCTGTCTTCATTGTTTTTCGTTCCGCCCGATTTTCTGGCGGAACATGCTATGGGTTTTTGAGCAATTTCGATATGACGTTGCTTTGCCCACCCGTCCCTAGATTTGCCACTAAAATGCCACCCTTTTCAATGGTGGAGTATTTAGACAATTTTCCACCAATAATGCCACCAAAACGCCACCAAAACGACACCCAAATCATGAAAATGGTGAAAAATTTGAGCAGGACTGATGTTATATAATTTTCCAGTTAATTCCACCTTTTTTACACTAAATGCCACCAATGAGTGGAAAATTGGTGGAGTATTTAGACAAACTTTCACCATAATGCCACCATTATGCCACCTTAGGGTGGCAAACTCATTTTCCACTAGATGCCACTTGTTTCCACTTATTGCCACCATAATGGTGGAAAATTGGTGGAGTATTTAGACAAATTTCCACCATTATGCCACCATTGAGTGGCAAACTTATTTTCCACCAAATGCCACTTATTTCCACCTTTTGCCACCATAAGGGTGGAAAATTGGTGGAGTATTTAGACACTTTTCCACCATTTTTCCACCAGATAGTGGCAAATTCAGTTTCCACTAAATGCCACCTATTTTCACCCTTTCAGAAATTTTCCACCTTGTGGGTGGCAATAGCTGGAAACTGCTTGAAAGTCGCCCTGTACCCTAAATTGGAAACAAACAAATTTTAAAAATAATCCTTTTTAATGTTTCCATATGAAATTATATATTGTCTCAAAAAATAGCAAAACATTAGTCCATTTATTTTCTTCAGTTTATCTTGCTATTCCTGGACGGTTTGAGTTCAGTCCTTTAGGTTGTCGGCAACTTTTCGAGCGCACAATCTAAAACAAAAAAAATTATGAATGATTAATACAATAATTAAAAACATAAGCTTACATTTTTATATGACTATTGGATATTTCTATATTCAATTTGAGTGCATTGATATGATTAAAACACTTTAAAAAACAGCACTGCAGACGTGGAAGAATCAGACTTTTCTTATTTACTCCAACGCAGAAAATATACGCAGAATCAAAAATGATATTTTCATTCAGTTCATTAGTTACCTTCCAAGAACTTAAGTTTTGCCTTGTCTGCACAAGAAGGTCTGGCTTCAGACTCTCTGTTCCCTTTCCTCATACCAAACAATGAGCGGCCTTTAATCTCTTCTATATTGAATAGCATTCTGAAGAGCTTTGCTGTACCTTTCTCTTCTGGGGCATATGGCTTCAGTTCTGCCATCACTTGGTCCTAAAATATGATTAACAATATCAAATAAGTAAAGACAGAAAATGATTATCAATATCTAATATGTAAAGACAGAAAATGAAACACTTTTATAAGACCTTGGTATATGTATACAACTCTAAAATTTTTAAATAAGAAAGAAATAAAGAAATACAACACATCAACACCAGTGCAGGTTGAGTTATTAATATTATAATCTTCCAGTTTCAGTTCTTAAGGAACCTTCATCAGGATAAATATTTGATAAAATTTTCAAGCTAAAATGTACAAAAACTCTAAAATTTGTAAAACAAAATGTAAATGCAAATTAAAGTGTCATAAAGAGTTTGAATTAAAGTAGGTTTGTAAATAGTGACTAATAGCTATATTTATCAAGAACTGAAAAGTGTCTAATTGGGTACTGTGACACTTCTTTCCTATTAATTCTAAAATAACTTTGAATTAACAAGATACCTTTGTAAAGCCACTGAAGATCAAATGTGTTGCTCCAGGCTGCTCCTCATTGCTTTGTGTCTGCAAAATAATAATTCTTATTTAATGCTGTTTCTGTTATGAACTGTCATTCTCCTAATAGCATGTTACTCTAGACTGTCTAGTTATGGTTATATAATTATCTACTGCACCATGAAAGCTGAATTACAACAATGAAGGAATTAAACTTACTAATAAATCAGTTACTGTTAATCTGCTCCACATGTGACACACAAGGAAATATGTTTAAAGCATGAAAGTTGTAGTAATAGGTACCTGGTTATCTATAGTTTGATTGATGTAATATTGTACATAATGATATTGTACTTACTGATTAATTTCTATAATTTTTTTCTCAAACTTAAAATTTCTAACATATTGTATTTAAGAAATGATGAAGATCTTCCTACATTCTTTATATTCCTACATTCTTTATATGTACATTGTACATGCAGCTTTCTTTTTAGTCAAGTTACAAACAAAACAAATATAAAACACAATTTTATACAATACCACTTCATATTTTTACTGTCAAAAAACTAAACAGTTTCTGCATAAATAACAATAATTATTGTATGTAAAAGTTGTTTACCTGAAACTTTGACTGGGAATGATTCTGCTGTTTATCTTCTTGTCTACACATTCACACTTCAGTTAAAACTTCTCATTTATATTTACCACACTAATAAGACTTTAAATGTTTTCTTTGAGAAATCAAAAATATGCACCCTTACATTTTAAACAAAATATCTCCAGAATTGCTACAATATCAATAATTTCCTTTGTGTTTGCAAGCTTTAACTGACCTCAATTCCTTTGAATTCAAACTTTACAACGTGTAACTGCATGGACAGTCCATTATAATTTTAAATTGTGAGGGGTTTTCCAAAAACCATAGCACCCATCATTTTATTTTTTACATTCATTTGAATGTATAACTATATCTAATACCTAAATAGATTGAGTAGAAATAAGCTTTTGAAAGATAATTTAGCATGCTATTTTAAGACAAATTCTACATAAAAACATGTATAATGTTGCCTCTCCCAAAATAATCAAATGGAACATTCTGGTCAGCATGAGTAAACTATTAACCCCCATTCATAGATTACTAGATAAGAGGGCAGTAGTTTTATCAGATCTGAGATGTATGCTGTGTTGTTAAATCTTAGAGGATGCAGTATTTACTAGCTAGTATTTACTTATCCTGATTGTAAGAAATTTATCAGACATTATGACTTATTTACTTTTCACACATTAATTTTTACAATAGATTTAAAGCCTCTGAAAGCATAGCACAAAAGATGTTAGAGACAATAATTTTAAACTCCACATATAACTAAATCTCATTTATGAGAAGTTACAATGCCAAGGAATCATAACTTTTTATTGCATGATTTGGGGTTTATTGCCATTTTTTACTTCTCTATGCTTAATTTTTGTCTTGATCATTAAGCTTAAAAAGTACTGGAGATATTAATTTGAAACTTCACAGATATAGATCTTTTTGAGTAATGTGCTGTGTTTAAGAACCATAACTCTTTGCATACTTTTGGAGTTATTGCCCTTTGCATTTTTCACTTTAATTATTGTTAGCATTACATGAAAAGTGTTAGTACTCACCAGATATCAGTTTAAAGTAATATTGAAGAGACAATTTATTATGTCAATAAGAAGAAAAAACAAAAGTCAAACTTTATTCAAGATTGACATTAAATATCATAGAAGAAGCAACAAACTTTATGCAGAGATATGCATTTTTGTGTCGCCTCTACGGAGTAGTGGCGACATATAGGGATCACTTCTCCGTCTTCTGTCTGTCCGTCTGTCTGTCTGTCCATCTGTCTGTCTGTCCGTCCGTCCGTCACAAAACTTGTCCGGACTACTGCTCATAAACTACTGGTGCAATTTCATCCAAACTTTACAGGAATGATCAGTACCAAGTCTAGTTGTGCATATTGTCAGCATTTTCCGGTTCAGTGATTTTTGTCAGAGTTATGGCCCTTTAATAATTTTTAATTTTAAAGTTTGTCCGGACTACTTCTCTTATACCACTAATGCAATTTCAATGAAACTAATGCAATTTCAATGAAACTTTACAGGATTGATCTGTAGCTCAAGTCCTTGCGCATATTGCACGGGTTTTCCGGTTGAATGATTTTTGGCCGAGTTATGGCCCTTTGACAAAAAGGTCTTTTTTTTCTGTCGTTGCCAGATACACAAAAGCTTGTCCGGACTACTCCTCATAAACTACTGGTGCAATTTCATCCAAACTTTACAGGAATGATCAGTACCAAGTCTAGTTGTGCATATTGTCAGCATTTTCCGGTTCAATGATTTTTGTAAGAGTTATGGCCCTTTAATAATTTTTATTTTTAAAGTTTGTCCGGACTACTTCTCTTATTCCACTAATGCAATTTCAATGAAACTTTACAGGATTGATCTGTAGCACAAGTCCTTGCGCATATTGCACGGGTTTTCCGGTTGAATGATTTTTGGCCGAGTTATGGCCCTTTGATAAAAAGGTCTTTTTTTCTGTGTGTTGCCAGATACGCAAAAGCTTGTCCGGACTACTCCTCATAAACTACTGGTGCAATTTTATCCAAACTTTACAGGAATGATCAGTACCAAGTCTAGTTGTGCACTGTCCGTCTGTCTGTCTGTCACAAAATTTGTCCCAACATGAAATTGGCCATCATGAGGCGACACATGTGATTACTGATCGCTCTTGTCTGGGCATAGAAGAACATTTCAACTATTCAATTAATGTACAGATTATAACTAAAGAACAAAGTACACTTTAAAAGCCGTAATTTTATTTTACAAGCATAGAATGGAACATAAACATTTTGACTTGAAAGTCAAATTTTACATCCCTAAAGAAAAGTACTGCCATAAAAAATGGGAAGTTAAGTAACCCCATACTTTTCTAATTTTTCCTGATCATAATTATATGTGTTTATCTCCTGGAAAAGTGATTTTACGTCCAATTTCTGTGTCTTTTCCTGCTACTTTACAGCTGGAATTATCATACCGTTACTGTGAGGCAGTGACTTTGTATCAGAATTGTGTTCATGGCATTCTAGTAATTGTTTAAGAAATATGAGTTTCTGATAAAATTTTCTAACTGTTCAACTTCAATAAATTATATTTTTGATAAAAAGTTCACTTGATGCTTTGGTAGAGTACAAACTATAAACAGATTTATTTCAGTTTGGAGCTTTGACTTAAATAAATCTTAAACCCTGCAATGCACAATTATTAGATTTCTCAGTTTTATCCACCAATTTTTATACAACCCAGAAAATAGTTAAGAGTTTCCCTTTTCGACTAAAAGTTATTCACAAAATTTTCTAAGTTTTTTTCCACTATTTTGCCACCCAGAAAATAGTTAGAGTTTCACTTTTCCACTAAAAGCCACTCATTTTCCACCTTCAAAATAAACTAAGTTTCATTTTTCACCAATTTCCACCCTTTTGCCACCATAAAAAAAGTCTATGTTCAAATTTCCACTCAATGCCACCTAAATGCCACCAAAGGATAGTGGCATTTGGTGGCAATTTTGCCACTACAGTGGAAAAAGAGTGGAATTTTGTCATTTTCCAGTTAATGCCACCTTTTTTACACTTAATGCCACCCTTTTCAGTGGAAATAGCTGGCAAGTAGTGGCAAATCTAGGGACGGGCAGAAGCAAAAATATCTCAAAGCGACGTCATATTTATAGGACTAAGCTAAACACCAGTTGAGCACACATGTAATTTAACATTTCTCTAAGTCTGTGGATTAAAGACGTAAATTGTTCCAATTAATTCACTGACACTTTCATCTGTGTAAACAAACTAATAGCGGTTGACCTTTCACATCTGGGCCGCTTATGTAATTTACACGGCCGCTTATTGACTTTTAATTGTACTAGTTGTCGGATATTTTTATCTTACGTTGTTACATTAAAGTTTGCATTATGAGAATGCATAACAGTTGACAACATTTTGATTTGTTTTGAATGTAGGTAAATGATCGGCCTTTACAAAATGTTCAATGTAAGGTTTTTATAAATCCTTAATTTTTACCGGACCGTCGGGCCGTCAAAACATATATTTTTATCGGACCTTCTGATTTTTTACCGGTCAGGGCCGACAGTCTTTCGGAAAGACTGATTTTTTCAGAATTTTGTTCCCGTTATCGTTGTCAACTATCAGGTATCGTAACGGTTTATTGTTACACGTGTTGACATGCACTAGTGTTTGACATGTATAGTCGGCATTATAACGGGCGTATTCGTGTTATGATTTGTTTATATGGAGAAAACAGACATTTTAGTAATATGGTCTAATAGATTTTGCCTAACTGAAAAAAAGGAATATTAAAACATGATCCATAGATAAATATTCAAGGCACTCATCTGGTATTCCTTATTAGGAAATGTGAAAGTTTCCCATGTATTGAGTGACATAAAGAGAGTACTAGAAAAATTAAAACAAAAATCAAGCGTATCAAGGGGGATAACTTACGCCGAACGTTGCGGCACATGGCGGATGTCACTCCTTTTCTTTTTTCAATATACCGTAAATTTCACTGATTTTTAAATTTGCAGATTATATTAAATTGAGATTAGATAATTAAAGACCACCCGCTCGCATAATATGAAAAGATATTAAAAGGTCGGACAAACAATTTGTAAAGCCGGTACGAATCCGGATTTATGCGCCGCAATATGCGGTCCTGTTCCAGAGTTCCTATGACCAAAAGGTGTTTGGTGAAAACGAAAGTAGAAATTATAAACCAATTATTCCGTTCCTTAATTATTTCAGACCTGAATCTAACCAGTTTCTGACCTCAATTTAACCAATATAATTATAACAATAATGTAACTAAAATTTGTCCATAATCTGACCAAATTCAGACATTCTGAAAAGTGCCACAGACGTGCATAGGTAAATCTGTCCTTATTTTATTAAATCTATATACATGTAGAGGTGTCATCGATACAGCGATATATCGATTGCCAGGCTAAATTTTAGCTTTCAAGTGTTTTTAAATGTTTCCTAAGGACTCTGACAAAGCAGTTATATTTAGACAAATGCAAAAATGATTAACTATGAAAACTGAACAATTTGTTTCTTTTTTTTATCATATAGCTATAAATAAAAACTAAAGATTAGTAACTAGAAAGTTTAAAGCCTTTTCCATTTTACTTTAGTTGTTGCTATTACATAGTTACTGATAATGCTAAATCCCGTCCTTGCCGTTCAAATTAAGCCAGGTTTAATTGGCAAATTATAGTGTTTAGAACCTGATTAATTATTAAAGTTTAATACTGACAAATTTTTCTTGGCATTTTCCCTTTTGAAATCTGAATTGAGGGGTCTTAACATTCACTTAGCACACATGCGAGATTACAACGAAATTAGGCAGCATTCGTTAGAGACACTGGGAGGTAACTTTGGCATTGATTTCCGTTTTCATTTAAAAAAAAATTGTTTCTGGCTTCCATAACTTTATATGTTGCTTTTATTTTGACGTTTTGCAACAGTAAACCAGGGCTCAAGCTAGGTTCAAAATTTAGGGAGAAGTCACTTCTCCCTCCAGCTGATTTAGGGAGAAGTGGGGAGACTTTAGGGAGAAGTGAGGAGATTCATTTATTGATGTTTGTTGTATGTTATCGCCATTATGTTGACTTATGTTGACTCATATCTTATTAAATGAATTGGATTTGTGTTACAAAAGAATATTCAATTTTAATTTAAAACAGAGACATAGATAGCTATTATTATAACTATTATTATCTATGTCTCTGTTTAAAAGTAGTTTGAAACAAGTAATAATTAAGAATGAGTATCATGTAATGCAACCATTGCATTAAATGAAGATAAAAAAAGCCATAGTTGATTCCTATCATGGATCATATCATGGGTGGATTAATAGTTATTCCCTTCTGATTTACTATTAAAAAGATTGCGCCGGACATTATAATTATATTCACTTATGTTGTAAAGAAAATAAAAGTAGATAACGAAAGAAACGATCCTTAATTTCACTTTATTTGTAATAAATACAGTGTAATACGCCGTTAATCTTATCAAATTTAACTCGTCGACAAAAAAGGTTATCATAACTTTCATTTATAATTACCGTTACAGTTATATGTCGAGCGGTTCCGCTTAATTCTGACAATCATTCGATAGTGAAAATTTAATTGACGTTTGATCCGTCATCCTAAATAATTGTTACAGGTAGTTGTATGTTAGCGATTTAATGATTGGTTAAATAATGTCGCCTCGATTAAACTGTGAATTACGATTGGTTTCTCGCACGTATCGGTAATCTCGCCGTGGGCGGAGTCTAATTGTTCCTCGAGCGTCTGTTAATTAGACTTTTATGACATGTTGGTAAACAAACGGATTAAAGACATTTCGCGTTGATTGAGATGCATGACAGTCCCTTTTTCCGGCGGCGAGGGTAAACAAAGCAAACACTAACCACATGTTATTCACAGTTATTGTTGGTAATTTACAATAATGGATCAATAAAATCGGGCGACTTCATCTTCGCTTTCATGTAGGATGTCGGCGAAGTCAGACGGAATTCGGCGACTATTTCGCCCGAATCGCCCACTAGCTCGAGCCCTGAGTAAACAGGTCTATCAGTTCTATAAAAACTGTTCGCTGAAGTCTCTTTAGCTAGAAATATATGTGCATTTGATATCCGATATTTAAAAAATGGAATCGATATGGAATCGGATAACAAAGATCGTTGATACACCGATATCGATTGAATCGATGACACCCCTTGGCCCTATATACATGTATATAATATAAACAAGGCATACAAGTTGTGGCCTCCCATTTCCAGCACGGGTTCGTAAAAAGCATTGACACTTGTAAAATACCATCTATTCCATCAAAAGTTATTGTAGAAGTTAATCATCGATCCTGGTGGGAAATTTTAGGGATAATTAGGGCTCATCAGATGGATGGAAGTCATTTGAGTGTCGGCACTTCTTTGGTAGGGAATACACATGTGTCAACATCAAAGATTGGCAGATTCTTTTGAAGAGCAGGCTAGTCAATTGTCAGAGGTCATCATGTGTGTAAATTTTGCGTATGTTATTTAAGTTGGAAACATTATATCTCATTTATTTATTGATGCTACTTTGTTGGCGAGTGTTTTCGTGTATTTTCGCACAATTGAATATTGACAGTCTGCGATGAATTTTTGTTAAAGTTTAAAATTTTTAAAACAGGGGGCAATTATCTGCCCTTTAGAAATTTAAGAAGACAAATGCTGGGTGTGTTAATTTTTTTCAATCGTACATACATGTATGTATTTTAGTAAATTACCGTGTGTAATAAATTGATTGGTCACCCAAGAGAGCGGAATGTCCCTGCAATATTTCACAGTGATCAACAGTGACGATATTCCGCAGCACAAATTAATAGCACCCGATCGGGTGATAACAGAAAGTCAAAACTGTAGCAGGGACGTTGCCGTGACAATCCAACCTTAAAATAATCGCAGGGATTGACGGACTTTAGTAAATTGTTTAAGCTGTGTACTGTACATTTATTTTATGGAAAGTATATTTATAATTGATATTGTGATATGTTTCTTATTTCTTTTATGGTTTATAAAGTTTCCTTGCTTATAATTCCAAAGAAAAAAAGACACAAAAAATGTCTCGAGATGTCATCTAACATGTTTTCCAAGTTCTACTTGAGACGTAGAAATGGTTGAATTGATTTTGGACGCTCAATATGGCCCAAATAATATCTACTTCTGTACTATATGATGACTATTTCTTACAACGAATCTTAGATGAGCAATCTGGGGCCAATATGGTCCTCTAGTGATAGTAGCAATGCCTTCATTGTATGTCAAAGTTCATGGTCCCTTAACTGGGGCCAGCTTTCAGGGCATACAAGTATTTGTGATCAATCATAGTTAATAATGGTTTTCCTTTGATTCTTACAAATTGTAGCTAAAAATATTTTTTGTTTGTTTTAGAAATCAAGATGGCACATGAGATACATTTAAAGAACAACAAATACCGGCAGTGGGTTAAGGCTGGTCTAGGCTTGGGTTATCTTAAAGAGGGACTTGCGCCATTTTGTGATGACATAGGAAAACAGCAGCACAACGATATTATTAACCAAATACAACAAACAAAGACTCCTCAACCAAACGTACCATGTGGCACCTGTCAGATAACAACTCTCCAGCCAGATCATGTCCGAGTCTCAAAAGGGATATGTCCCCTCAAACAAGATAAATGTAACTGTTGTTTTCCTAATAATAAGAGACCCTGTCCAAACAATGTATGTGGTGCCATCTATGACAGCATTATACAGTATCATGCATCAATACCACCGGCACCTTTTTGGAAAAACAGTGATGTCCAACAGTGGTCAACAGAACCATGGGAGGTTTGCAAATGTTTTATAAATGCTCCTGGGTACAAGGACAAGACATCAGCAGTCGACACTGATTGCACTGGGTTGCTTCATGTTATCATAAATAACAAGTACTTTCATAGTCATATTGGATGCAATGTTACAGGACCAAACAATCTTTTTTCAAAGGTAACTAGATTTGTTTACTATAATTATTATGTTTATTTTAAATTTTGTAGAATAGCAGGCTTTACTGTAAGATTAAAATGTTGTCTGTTAATTGCGTATAAAAGTAAAAGAGATAATTGTTACCTTAGTGTAGTTATTATGCCCCCACTTCATAGAAGAGGGGGTATATTGCTTTGCATTTGTCGGTCCGTCAGTTCGTAGACCAAATGGTTTCCGAGTGATAAGTAAATAACTAAAGAACCCTTAGGCCTAGGAACTTCACACTTGGTATGGTGATTGGTCATGACCAGTAGATGACCTCTGTTGATTTTGAGGTCAAGGGGTCAAAGGTCAAGGTCAATTTGACCTTGTAGGTTAAAACGGTTTCTGATCAAAAACTAAAGAACGCTTAAGCCTAGGAACTTCAAACTTGGTTTGGTGATTGGTCATGACCAGCAGATGACCCCTATTGATTTTGGGATCAAGGGGTCAAAGGTATAGGTCACATTGACCTTGTAGGTAAAAACGGTTTCCGATCAATAACTAAAGAAGCATAGGCCTAGGAACTTCAAAATTGGTATGGTGATTGGTCATGACCAGCAGATGACCCCTATTGATTTTGGGGTCAAGGGGTAAAAGGTCACATTGACCTTGTAGGTAAAAACGGTTTCCGATCAATAACTAAAGAACGCTTAGGCCTAGGAACTTCAAACTTGGTATGGTGATTGGTCATTTTCAGCAAATGACCCCTTTTGATTTTGGGGTCAAAGGTCAAGGTCACATTGACCTTGTAGGTGAAAACGGTTTCCAATTAATAACTTAAGAACACTTAGGCCTAGAAACTTCAAACTTGGTATGATGATTGGTCATGACCAGCAGATGACCCCTATTGATTTTGGGGTCCAAGGTCAAGATCACATTGACTTTGTAGGTAAAAACGGTTTCCGATCAATAACTAAAGAACGCTTAGGCCTAGGAACTTCAAACTTGGTATGGTGATTGGTCATGACCAGTAGGTGACCTCTATTGATTTTGGGATCAAGGGGTCAATGTCATTTTGACCTTGTACTTTATGACGGTTTCTGACCAATAACTCAACAACTCAAGTTGATATTTTTATATTAAACTAAAAATGCTTTTGGTATACACATTTGAAGGTCTTATGTAACAACTTGGCTGTCATTAATGAGGCCTGCATGGTTCACAAAATTTATGCATATATTATTTGTTAAGATTTGTAATAACTTAAATTGCTGCACACAACCTATGGGGTCACAATGATTATTATTACCTTGTTACCTTGTGACTAGTCATGAACAGTAGATACTAGATAACCCTTGTTATTAATTGTTTGTTCACTCTGGGTCAGAAGTCATGCATAATAACCTGATCACATGACTAATTGGCTGCCGATAGGGGGCATACATGTTTTACAAACTTCTTTGTTGGTTATAAACTCTATTATATAACTTTATAGGAGTTTACCCATTACTGCACTAAGGTGACTATGAGGTTAATGCAGTTATTTTGTCAGAGAAACAGTTTGCCACATTATGAATAATGATTCAAAATTGTTATGCATAAATTGTATTCACAAATATTCACTCACACAATCCGACCAATCAGAAACAGAATTACATTTTCTTTCGGCAACAACGTCCATAGCAACACTTCCGGAACAGGAAAGGTCTAAATTAAATCCGAAGATAAGACAAACAACGGAAGGTCAGAAACAGCGCAAAATTGACGAACCGAAAGTCTCAAGATTTAAATTCTCAAAGAAACTTCATGTTCAAAAGACCCGAACACAATATAATATTTTATACTTGGAAAAGTACATAAGAACAAAATCCATCCTTAAATCATTCATACCAAAAGTACCAGTTATCAGCTCAACTTCACAATTACAGTGGGAAGAAGCACACATTGACTTTGATACCCAGAATTATCCTATTTTATCCATGGCGTACTTAGAAGAGAGATTTCTTGCCACTCAACAAATAGAACCACTCATATGGTGCAGATATATTGATGACATTTTTACCATTTGGCCACATCGTTGTGAGGAATTGTATTCCTTCTTGGCCCACTTGAACGATTTTCACTCCTTTATCAAAATTACATATGAAATCGCCAGCCATGAAAGAAGCTCATTTTTTTATGTTAAAGTGACATTATGCTCATATTTTCATAGTCAAGCGGAGCTGAATTGACTTTAGATTTCAAAAGATTGACTGCTAAAATGGTGTTTGACCAATCGTTGATATTGAAAAATGTTCAATATAAAATAAAATAAAATTATAAATTTGCTTAAAATATAAAAAGACTGTCCCACTCTTTTTATAAACTGAGCGTTATAGGTAAATTCTAATAGATATTTATAGAAATTTTATTTAGTTCTGTGCATTTTTTATTGTTAATGGAAAGTAAATGATTAAATTAAAAATGAAAACTTATTACGATATTCACCTGTTCACTCACTATATACTCTTGGATGGGCATAATGTCACTTTAAATAGTTAAAGGATGTACATGGTAACCTCAATACTAGACTGTACATTAAAACTACTGATGCCAACATATATTTACATTAAAAAAGTGCATAACATAGAAATAGTAATACTTATGGTGACACAAAAGAACAATTTATTTGTGTATTTTTATTTATGGAACTTTTCAATAATCAGAAAGCACTGGACTCTGTAAAACTATGATATTTTAACTTATTACACATGGACTTAACAACATTCTGGCACTGAGCCAAATCTTATTCTATTTTTAGATTTTTTGTTACTATTTTGGTCAGTCATGTGACTTACCATCCTACACATTTTTAATACTTCAGGCCCAAACTTCTGTCAAAATTTATCCTGATGAAGACCTCACGGTAGGTCGAAACCGGTAGATAATAAAACAACATAAACATCCCTGGTGTTGACGTGTAATTTTCTTCTTACTTATCCTTTCTTGACAAATATTTTTTGTTTGCAATACATTTTTTGGCTAGCTGTAATTTTTATGGGTGGGAAACAAAAAATATTTTGTATTTTAAGCTTTACTGTAAAATGAACAGAAGTAATTATTTGTGCTTTATAAGCAAATGCGACAAGTTAATACTGTTACTTCAGTAAAGTAATTATAAGATTTATCAAAACACATATTTCCATTCCCTTTGCTTTTATATAATCTGCAGTTTAAACACAATAATAATAATGATTATTATGGTAAGTACTTTAAAGTAACTCCTTTATTACAGTTTTAATTCTCAACTTAAGAATTGTGTTTAGTCTCATTGCTGAACACTGTATTTATGTGAATGTTGTATTATTTGTTTTCTGTATATTAGGTACGGCAGTACCGGAACGAGATTTTTCATTCTAGCAATATGGAATTAGAGGAGAGCAAGGCTAATTGTTATATTGATGACATGATAGCTGTATTACAAGATGGTAAGGAACTTTTATATCGACAAGATGCACAACAAGCTGTCGGGAAACTTCAAGATGTAAGTGTACATAATAAATTATAAGTTTGAAACCTTTAAAGAGTTAAATTACCATAACTTGAAATAAGCACATTTTACTAAATTTTCAGAGTTAAATAGAAAAAAGTGCTCAAAGTGGTTACTTCATTTTAGTCAAATTTAAGTAACAACTGCCTTAAGTTAACTTATATTGATGAAATCAAATGAAATACCTACAAATACAAAAATACGGATCTAAGCTTGTTAGTAACAGGTAAGAAAAACAAATGTGAAGAAAATAGAAAATTCTGGCAATCAAATGCCTATACCAAACATCCTGCCTTAAAAGCAGATTTTAGAAGCCCTCAGAAAAAGTATGGTAGTTAAAATAAAAAACAGTTGTGATAATTTTGAAATAAAGTTTGACCTTATATATGATATGTTGTATAGAAAAGTAAGTATAATACTATCATAAATCATATAGCTACATTTTTATCTCTGAAAGAAAATGGAACATAATTTTTTCATCAGCTTAAGCAAAAAGACTTCTATGTAACTACTGAATGCTCTGAAGAAATTTTGAAACAAATCAAAGATGAAATGACAAAAATGCGAGAATTTACTGAAAATGCTGCAACTAAAGAGGACTATGAGGAGCTCAAAAATAAATTTATTGAACTTGAAAGACAGTTGTCACAAGAAAGAGAGGGACAACTTGAGGCTGGGAAAGAACAGAAAAGAAAGTTTACTGAATTTGAGGCAGTTATAACAGAGCAAAAACAGGTAAAAAATGTTTTCCTTTTGTTTGTTTCAAGTTGATATACCAGTACATGTATTCCAATACAACCACGTCCGTCCGTCTGTGCGTCCCCACTACATTCGTGTTCGGACTGTAACTTTGTCATACATTGAGGGATTTTAAAATAACTTGGCAAAATGTCTACCACATCAAGACGATGTGTTGTGTCTAAGAACCACGTCCCTACCTCAAAGGTCAAGGTCACACTATCATTTTGAAGTTTCACATTATCACAATTAGAGTAAATAGGTACACACATACGTGTCTGGACTTAATAACTTTATGCATTGAAGATCCCGGTTGGTATTGCATTTCGATCCCCTGGGGTGGAGGTCGAGGTCAAGGTCATCGTTACTAAATATAGAAAAATGGTTTCCGGACAATAACTAGAGTTAGGAATGAGATATTGTAATCAAACTTGATGTATAGCAAGCTTATTTGAAGACACCGGTTGTGATTTCAATTAATTAAAATAATACTTTGTACACAGTTGATACTTCTTTTTGTATTGGTTGAGTTCAAATATTTTTTTCAGACCACTTAATTTTCAAAAAGTCAAAGTTGCTGATGGGGGTTTTACTCATCTTCAGTGATGGTTCCAGTTTAGCTTAATCATAGCCTAAGAACATGCCAAGTTTTAAGGAATTCTATTGTACAGTTATAATTTTGCCTATATATGTATAAAAGTCCTAAAACGTCTTTAAAGATAACTTTGATCTGTAACTGAGCTTGACTATCTACAATTCCTTTTAACAACATATTGGCCAAAACAACAAAATAGATTTTGAACAACCTATACAGAAGTGATCCCCTTATAGTCCTCTCTAAAAGTAAAATTAATCATGCCCCTTTGAAATCAATGGCCTATCCTTAGGCTACATGGCTAAAGTGAAACATATTTAGTGTGAAGCATTGCCTAAGTTATGAAAATCATTAACATGGGTCAAATAGAGCCATGCCTTAGTATCATGTTTATAACTTTTTCTTTAAATAGGAAAATGACTTGACTGAGGACCTATAAATTATGCCTCTATAATGTTAAACCTTCTAGAAATGGTCACTTAACAAAACAGTCTCTTAAGAGGCATGATAAAAAAGGAAAATTTTATACGTTTATTACAGTACGCTCACCGCGGGTTTTGCTTTTTCCGTGATACCACCGCGGACTTTTTTTTTATCGCTGACAAAAGCGGGGTTCGTCCGCGATGAAAGCCTAATTTCCCCCGCGATCCCCGGTGTTGAGTTGTTTCCACCGCGGACAAAATTCTGACGACCGTTCTTCATTCGTTGATAGAATCAGTCATCCGTTTCCCGCGGGGGAACGCCATGGTCAGTTGGTCTGTATAAATTAACCTCCAAAAATAATAGACGTTTTATTATTTTTTAACGTCATCTTTTTTACACAATGACTTGGAAATTGACCACAATCGTCTCTTTAAATGTTATTATACGTTAAATTTTTTGAACGGAATTTGAAATAAAAATAATTACAGCTGTACCTGTTTTTGTTGTTGTTTTTAAGGCCATCCTTAATAATATATATGTTTGCTATTGCCGACCTAGAGTTATAAGGAGTGGGTCGGTAGGTAGGCTTTTTTTTTTTTTGATATATAATTTTTACTGAACGTAAGTTAATACGCTTAGTACGTTGTAACAGATTGTGGAAATTTGGGCTACACTATCATCATCGGCAAAACTAACATGAAAAAGACAAAAACAATAAAAAACATGTTCACTAGTAATCATAACATGAAATAAAAAAAATGACTATGTGGACATAAATTCAAGCATGGTCATTAATTACCGATGTGATAAACTAATCCTGCGAAAATATTCCCGTACAAACTGGAAAAATTATAGTGGATCACCAGGACATTTCGTTCTCACGGATGAATGATCATTACTCAATTTATTACACGTCTGTAAAAAATAACACACGCAAGATTTGTCTCCTATAATTTCTGAATGGCGGATCGTTAAAATATTTCATTGTTAGTTACCAAAAATTATCGCAGATTATGAAATTCCATAGCGCTAAAAGACACAAAAACACTCGCGCAAAAAGTAGCATCCATAAATAAAAGGAATATAATGTTTCCATTGTTAAATATAAATACAAAATTTACACACGAAATGACCTCTGACAAATGACTGGTCGGCTCTTCTGAAGAATCTGTGAATCTTTGATGTTTACACACCTGTAGTTGTTGCCGAATCATCAAAGAAATGCCGACACTCAATTGACTTCCACCTCTTTTTTATATATCAGAAAAAAACTGTCATTTCTTTTTGTCAAGGAATGATTACACATGTTTAATTATTGCTCAAGTAAAAAATGTTGGATATTTATCGTGTCAATTATTGACATATTATTAATTGTAAGTGCATTTTGACATGGAGTTTAATTAGACGTATGTAAATCTGTGATTTTGATTGTGATATTTTATTTACATTTTTATGATCTTGAAGATATTTTGCAATACTTGTGTCTGCTATCAAAACAATAATGCATATGAAATGACCACAGCTTCCAAAAAATTATTTTTTCGGTCAATTTTATGACAGAATCCCCGCTGCTACCAGAAATGTACGTTTTATTGCATGGGCTAAGTATTTAATCTGTGTCGGCAGTCATAAACAAACGAACATGTACTCCAAAGCACATTAAAATTACCACATGGTAAACTAGTGACCATATAAATGCTTTACAAATATTCATTAACTGAAAAAACATTATTTTTAATCCCGTTTCCACACCTTAATTTGATACGTTCTATTATTAGTTAATTCGACTTAATTGCCGCGCGCATGCAGTACTGCGTGACGTAAGGAAAATATCCTTCCCTGGTTGGTCGCTATTTATGTAAATACTTTAAATAGTAACGCACAGAATGCCCTCATGAATGATCACTCGTTACTTTACATATTAAATGTGTGATTTTCCTCCGATTTTATTTTTGTTTTCGAGGGAATTTTTTAGGTGGAATGCCCTGGCTGATTTGGCGGAAATAAAAAAAAATCTGATTTTTTTAAGCTGAAAAAAACTTTTGAGTCGGGGCATTTTCGCTGGGTCGGCCGGCAATAGCAAACAGATAATTTTTTAAGAGTGGCCTAATATTTTTGTTATAAACGTCCACAAAACTATTCGTACACATACCAATATTTTTACAACTGAAATCGTCATTTATCACTGTCATCTTTACTTTTTCATTCCTTGTGGTTCTCAAAGTATTATTGCTGTTAAACTATATGGGAGCCATAAATATGATACTTACTAAAAAAAGGACATTTGTGCTGATTTCTCATGCCTTACAATCATGCAGAGATGTTCATAACAAACTTATGACTTATGGTAATAACTTATCATTGACAACCACACGGAAAGTTATCAAATCCCTAGGTTATACGGCATCTAGGCCGAGATACGGACAGATGGTGCGAGATGTAAATAAAGAGAAACAATTTACAGTAACAAACAATACATATAATACATTAAAGAAAGCACAATCATGTGGTGCGACTTTCACACGTCTAAAATACATCTTTGTTTGAACAGACAACGAAAAGCTTGTTTATTATTCCAGCGCTCTTGATGTATGCTTATTATATATAATAAGCACCAAACGCGTTAAAAACAAATTCCTCACCCATTAAAAAAATAATAATTAGGCTGCCTTTTACAAATTATAAACTTACATTATTATCCTCGGAATTAATTTCAATGAAAACTTAATATAATAAATACAAGAAAGCAAAGACAATTACGTTCAATTGTATGTATTTAAAACTACATGTTGTCTACAAATACTATTATTCTTATGAACAATAATATCTTAAGATAAGAATAAAATGAAATATTTTTAACTTGAAAATCGGTCGATGGAAGTTCTTAGAAAATAACTGTCATGACTGCTTGTTTGCCTTTTATACATGTATGTGCATGCATACTGTTCATAATAAAATAACAAAAAGTATAACGTCAAGTTAAACAAAATTCTGCAAAAAAAATCTATGAAAAAAAAAGAACAAACAAACAAACTACTAAAACAAAAATGAAAATAAACTTCAACAGTTGATACAAACTTCAAAAGATATACATTACGCTCACACCTGTAATTAGATAAATCAAGAATATCATTTAATGTATATTTTGGTGAAATAAACGCTTTTTTTTAATGTTCCAAATAAAATATAAAACTTTATGATCAACATGCAAAAAAACAGAAACAGTAAAACGCATCTGACAATTATTGAAAGAGACGTCCTGGAATATTGCCTGAATAAATTGTTGAGGGTTACGTTTTCAAAGTTTTTAAATAAGAAACAAAAGCTGGCATATAAATTGTTTAAGTATCTTTTTCATAAATGTCATATGCCGAATTTTTCATTATTTGACTTCAAGTTTCTCACTACCATGAAGTTGTGACGACAATGATTTATCTTGATGTCGAATACATATTATACATTACTTTACCAAACACAATAACAAGAAGAAGAACAAGAAATACACTGCATTTGTAAATGTACTTTTATTACAACAAAAAAGAAAACAAACAATTTTACATATACTGTAGTTATATGTACAGTACATGTTACAGTACGTACGTATACTGATGTTTAAATACAGTAATTAATTTTTAAAATTTAAGGTTTCCACCGCGTTGACCGGTGTTTGACCGCCGCGTTCCTCCGCAATTTACCGCTGCGTTACGAAGGGGAAACGGTTTCAGACGCCGATTTATGTCCGCGGTGGTGAAAATTTTCTGTCCGCGGGGTCACGCGGACAATATCTGAGCAAATTTTCGTCCGCGGTAAACCTCATCCGCGGGGTCACGCGGGTTTTGAAAAAGCCACGCTGAGCATACTGTACATGCTTTTCTGTGGTTTATAGAAATATAATAGTGATATAAAAACTGGTAATTTCACTGTTTGAAACTGTGAAATTACCACTTTTGATAATTTCACTGTTTTGAATTTAAGCCCCTTACCTTGTTTCAGTGAAATACCAGAGTGCACAGAACTGGGTACCAACTTAATGACTTGACTTCGTAAATGACGTGATGTTTGTATTATTATTTGGTGCGCTTTTCATTCAGTATTAAGTTTAATGTCTTTTTAAACTAAACAAATATCCTTTATGTCATCTTTCCTCTGCGGTGGAGATGTTTTTTTAACTTCATTTATATAAATGTTTAATAATTTTAACACTGTGATCATCTCATGAGATGTTCAAGTAAAAATATATAACTTTCTGATATTTATTTACAAAACAGCTTTTGATCCATTACCTACATGTTTTACATTTTCAAATTTTCAAGCTACTGTACTACATTGCTTTTCCTTGTTTTCGACACGTAAAATCTAATTTGTGTAAATGTTTTCTGTGGTTGATTTTCAATTCAAAGAAACAAACTACATGTAACTGTAGCTATTTAATTTGATTGCTGATTATAAATGTTCAAGGTCAATTCAATGCAGTCAAAAAATCAACAGTGAAGCATGTACACCATCTCAGTAAGGACAGGGTGTTGCATTGTTCTATCATTTATATTAGATAATACATGTAACACCTATAATTAACTTCATTTGCATACGCTAAAAACTGTTTGGCAGATACAGTTCTTCACACATTTATATATTTTGTAATGATTATTGACACTTGTGAAATCACGAGGAGTCTTTCACTTGATAGGTAGGAGCACTTTTAGAATATGTCTGCAGTAAAATCCGTGTTTTTACAATTTAAAAGGTCGTTTAATATCAAATTAGCTGACTAATTAGCTGTTTCTGATCGCGTTGACAAAAGTCGCTTTAAAATACATTAAAGATACAGTACAGCTCAAGCAATTTTTCCAAAGTCTGCCGATCCCCGCGATTTGTTTATGGGTGGACTGTCACCGCGATGTCCCTGCAATAGTTGTGACTTTCCGTTCGTCAACGGCTGCACTATTAGGTGTATGAGCTAATTGCTTAATTTTTGTAGGTGTAAATTGCTTAATTAAGCGATCTTGAGCAAAGAATAAATAAATTAGTTCCTTGATTGGATTTAACAACTTCTTAAGATTGGTCGCTATTAAATGTCCCTGCAATAGTTGTGACTTTCCGTTCGTCAACTTGACTGGGGGAAGTTTGCGCTGTGGGATATTGTCACCGTAGATCACTGTGAAATATTGCAGCGGTATTTCGCTCTCTCGGGTGACTATTAGTTTATTTATAACACGGGGACATTTATTACTATTACTGTAGTAATGAGATAGATTCTAATTTATTTCTATGACACTCACCTCACCATTATGGAGAAGTAATTCTCGACTTCTTAATTGCATTTTCCCATCACAGTCGTATTTAACGACAAAAAAAATTGTGGCTTTTGATCAGATTTTGTAATGGCAATCTTGCAAAGTTTACGTAAAAACACATGTTAAGGAAATGTTTGTTAAACTATTATATATAATTACTTACATGAACTAGTCCACGGCTGCACTATTAGGTGTATGAGCTAATTGCTTAATTTTTGTACTAGGTGTAAATTGCTTAATTAAGCGATCTTGAGCAAAGAATAAATAAATTAGTTCCTTGATTGGATTTAACAACTTCTTAAGATTGGTCGCTATTAAATGTACATGTATATTATAAAATAAGTGGCGTTTATTGTTTCAAGTATGAATAGAATTTCTGAAAAAAAAACTTTTTAAGTGTTTCTAGCAGCTATCGTTTCAACTTTTTACACAGAAACATCAAAGCATTTAATTTTCTTGAAAGTGTTGACCAAAATTTCGTTAAATATTTTGTTATTCCCGTTTTTTGAAACTTTTTTTCATTGAACTGTTTTTGTGATGTGATTTTCCCCGGTAATTGTACATTAATATCGCGGAGCTAACTAAATAATTTTATTGAATGATTAAAATCATCAGTCACATTGTAAGTCTTTTTGGTTTTTTAAAAGAAGACTACGTAATACATTTAAATGAACTTTTACGTGCATATGCAAATTAATCACTGCAAATGAAATCTCTGATTTTCAACCGCGGATTGCAGGTTTTTTTTAACTACCCGTCCGTGGTGATTTGTCGCCGTGGGATACTATAGTATGTCCCCCGCGATTTTCTGTTCGCCGTTAAAAGTGTCCGCGGTGACTGAGTGGAAAGAGGAAAAATTGCTTGAGCTGTACTGTATATAGGAAATGATCGGGGGGTAGGGTTCGGGGGATTTACAGTGAGCGCATATAACAAATTTTACTTAATACACGTGGTAGCATGGGCAAGTTTAAAGACTTCATTTTGGCTGATCAAGCTCAATTGCAAGTTTTCATAACTTTAATGGTTCAAATGCAGCAACTAAAGACCTGAACTGCAAATAAATAAAAAAAAAAAAAGGGGTGTATCAATGGGGTAAATAAGTATGGACTATAGACTGTTTTGTTTTAGTACACCTATCACAATGTGACATGGTGAGCTTTTGTTATTGCCTTTTGTCCGGCATCCGTCCGTAAACTTTTACTTTAAACAACATCTCATAAACTGCTAAGCCAATTTTTATACCCCTAAAAACGAAGTTTGGGGGGGGGTATATAGGAGTCACCTGGTGGTCGGTCGGTCGGTCCAGACATCCGTTGCATTTTTCCTTGTCCGGAGCATAACTTGAAGACTAATGATTGGAATTCAATATAACTACACACAATGGTCAAGCACATTGAGAGGAAGTGCAGTGTACAAGAACCATAACTCTATCTTGACTCATTACAGAGTTATTGCCCTTTGTTACTTTTCCTTGTCCGGGGCATAACTTGAAAACTACTGGTTGGAATTCAAAACAACTTCATACAATTGTCAAACACAATAAGGGGAAGTGCAGTGCACAAGAACCATAACTCTATCTAAAGTAATTACAGAGTTATTGCCCTTTGTTACTTTTCCATTCCATTCTTTTGTCCGGACCATAACTTGAAGACTAATGGTTGGAAATCAATATAACTACATACAATGATCAAGCACATTGAGAGGAAGTGCAGTGCACAAGAACCATAACTCCATCTTTACTAGTTACGGAGTTATTGCCCTTTGTTTATTTTCCTTGTCCGGGGCGTAACTTGAAAACTTCTGGATGGAATTCAAAACAACTTCATACAATTGTCAAACACAATATGGGGAAGTGCAGTGCACAAGAACCATAACTCTATCTAAAGTAATTACAGAGTTATTGCCCTTTGTTACTTTTTCCATTGCTTTCTTTTGTCTGGACCATAACTTGAAGACTAATTGTTGGAATTCATTATAACTTAATACAATGGTCAAGCACATTGAGAGGAAGTGCAGTGCACAAGAACCATTACTCCATCTTGACGTATTACAGAGTAATTGCCCTTTGTTACTTTTCTGTGTCCGGGGCATAACTTGAAAAACTACTGGTTGGAATTCAAAACAACTTCATACAATTGTCAAACACAATAAGGGGAAGTGCAGTGCACAAGAACCATAACTCTATCTAAAGTTATTACAGAGTTATTGCCCTTTTGTTACTTTTCCATTCCTTTCTTTTGTCCGGACCATAACTTGAAGACTAATGGTTGGAATTCAGTATAACTACATAAAATGGTCAAGCACATTGAGAGAAAGTGCAGTGCACAAGAACCATAACTCTATCTTGACTAATTACAGAGTTATTGCCCTTTGTTACTTTTCCATTGCTTTCTTCTTTCCGGACCATAACTTAAAGACTAATTGTTGGAATTCATTATAACTTAATACAATGGTCAAAGCTCATTGAGAAGGAAGTGCAGTGCACAAGAACCATAACTTCATCTTGACTTATTACAGAGTTATTGCCCTTTGTTACTTTTTCCTTGTCCAGAGCATGACTTGAAAAACTACTGGTTGGAATTCAAAACAACTTCATACTATGGTCAAACACAATAAGGGGAAGTGCAGTGCACAAGAACTATAACTCCATCTTGACTAATTACAGAGTTATTGCCCTTTGTTTCTTTTCCATTGCTTTTTTTGTCCGGAGCATAACTTGTAGGACTAAAAGTTGGAATTCAATATTACTTCATACAATGGTCAAGCACATTGAGAGGAAGTGCAGTGCACAAGAACCATAACTCCATCTTTACTAATTACAGAGTTATTGCCCTTTGTTACTTTTCCTTGTCCAGAGCATAATTTGAAAACTACTGTTTGAAATTCAATACATCTATGACCGCCTCCGTGGTCTAGGGGTTAGAGTCGATGACTTCTAAACCAGTTACCCTTCTGGCGTGGGTTCGATCCCCGGGAGATGCTTTGGTAGTTTAGCGCGGAGGAAGGTAGTCTAGTACTGGTGTAACTCTCCAGGAACGATGGTTAGGAAACTACCCCGCCTATATGACTGAAATACTGTTGGAAAAAGGCGTAAAATGAAACAAACAAACAAACAAACAACTTCATACAGTTGTCAAGGACATTAAAAGGAAGTGCAGTGCACAAGAGCCATAACTCCATTTTGACAAAATACAGAGTTACTGCCCTTTGATACTTTTCCTTGTCCAGAGCATAACTTAAAAAACGTACTGTTTGGAATTCAAAACAACTTCATACAATGGTCAAGCACAATAAGAGGAAGTGCAGTGCACAAGAGATATAACTCCATCTTCAGTATTTATAGAGTTATTGCCCTTTTGTTTCTTTTCCTTGTCTTTCTGGACTTATTACAGAGTAATTCAAAAAAACTTCATCAATGGCCAATCACATTGAAAGGAAATGCAACATACAAGAACCCACAACTATATTTAATGCCCACAACCATAACTCTATATTTCAATTCTTTTACAAGGTATTCTGTGACTAGTAACATCCTCATTTCTGAAGCACTCTTGTGGGGGTATTAATCACATTTAGTGATAGTTCTAGTTTTTATATAGTCCCTCAATTCCAATATCTTGGAGAACCTTTCAATACTCATTTGTAAAATTATGTATGATTGCACCCAAAAATGTCGAAATTAGGCATTCTCTGTAGAGAATTGTCCCATTTCAATGAAATTGATTTTCATTGAATAGATAATTTTTAGCTCACCTGTCGCAAAGTGACATGGTGAGCTTTTGTGATTGCTTTTCGTCTGTCCGTCGTCAACTTTTACTTTAAAAGAAGTCTCCTCATAAACCGCTAAGCCAATTTCATTCAAACTTCACAGGAATGTTCCTTTGGTAGTCAACTTTAAAAATTGTTAAAAGAATTACATTCTAAGCAGAACTCTGGTTACCATGGCAACCAAAAAAAAAAAAACTTAAAATATCTTCTTTTAGAAAATCGAAAGAGTAGAGCTTAAATATTTGGCATGAAACATCATCCAGGCAGTGTCTACCAAGTTTTCTTCAAATAAATGCCCTGGGGTCAAAAATTGGTCCCGCCCTTGCGGGGTCATTGTTTATCCTTACTTGTATATAATAAAAACTTAAAAAATCTACTTTTAAAAAGCCCAAATAGCTAGAGCTTAGATATCAAGCATGAAACATCTTCCAGTGGGTGTCTACAGAGTTTGTTCAAATAAGGGTCCTGGGGTCAAAATTGGCCCCTCCCCGGGGATCATTGGTTTTCCTTATATTTTTATAGTAAAAACTTAAAAAAAAAAATCTTTTAAAACACCCTTAGAGCTAGAGCTAAGATATTTATCATGAAACATCTTCTAATGGGTGTCTACCATTTTTGTTCAAATTAAGGCCCTGGGGTTAAAAATTGGCCCGCCATAGGGATTATTGATTTTTCCTTATATGTATATAGTACAAACTTAAAAAAAATCTTTTAAAAAAACCCAAAGAGCTAGAGCTAGATATCAAGTATGAACTATCTTCTAGTGAGTGACTACCAAGTTTGTTCAAATAAAAGCCCTGGGGACAAAGTTGGCCCCGCCCAGAGGGGGGATGGGGTAAAATTTGTTTTTCCTTATATGTTGATAGTATAAACTTAACCTTTTCCCTTATATAAGCGTGTTTCGACGGCTTTTTGCCCCCCCCCCCCCTTTTTTTGAGGCCAGTCAAACAGTGAAAAAATGCCCTATTTAGCCCCAAAACACTGTTTTTCGTTTGAAAAATGTTGATAAAAAAGTGACCACTTTTTCGGTGCCGTCCCCCATCCAAATATTACATCAGGGGGTTGCCAGAAGGGGGATGTGCCCCCTTCTGTTTGAGGGTTTGAAGGGGACGGAGTCCCTGTCATCGCCAAGAAAATTTTGGACATGTGACAGGCTGAATGGCCACAGGTCGATCTTAGGGTAACTAGTAACCGACGCTGAAAAGCCCTTTACTCTATCTCAATTCATTGAGAAGTTGCAGCACTTTGAAATCACTTTTGATGGAAAAAAAAAACAATGCAAAATAGTGATTTTTTGGCAAATTTGAGATGTCCCCCCTTTGCCATGGTAACAGGAAATTTACCATTGAGCATGCTGTTACAGAGGCCATGGTGTAGTCAACATTTTGTGCCAAGTTTCATTAGTAATTCAAGCATTTTTCATAGTTTTCATAGCAGTTTGAACTTGTTACAGGAGGCTTTTCAATGAAAACGGCCATTTTTCGCAATATGCTCATGGGGTAAAAGGTTAAAAATCTTCTTACAGCTAGAGCTTAGATATTTATCATGAAACATCTTCAAATGGGTGTCTACCAAGTTTGTCCAAATAAAAGCCCCTCGGTTAAAATTTGCCCGCCCCGGAGGCCTTTATAAAGGTGAGCGATTTCAGGGCCATTATGGCCCTCTTGTTTAGATATATTTGGACACTGTTTGCTAATGAGAGTGAATACTATTTTCTTCAATTTCAATATTAAAATGACAATATTACTGTATACAATAGATACTTTTGAAAATTACTAAACAAAACAAAATTATTTGAATTATTATTAGTCCCCTACCGGTTTACCGGAGGGGACTTTAGGTTTACCCTCCGTCCGTCTGTCTGTCCGTCCGTCCGTCTGTCCGTCCGTCAGTCCGAGCCAACATTTGATTATTATGAGCTTCATTCCGTAGTTAAATAAAGAACATAAACTCATAAAATTTAAAATTAAGAGCTATTTTTTGTTTTTATGAGCTTATTTTGCTTATGGACGTTGGTCCAGGTGGTGTTTATGAGCTCATTTGCCTCATAAACATCAAATTTTGGTACGTCCGTCCGTCTGTCCGTCCGTCAGTCCGTCCGTCCACAAAATTGGATCCTGCGATAACGCAAAAAGTACTGAAAATATTTTAATGAAACTTGATATATGGATTGATGGCAGTATGGAGATTATGCACGTCTTTTTTAACCAGGTTTTCCGAAGGAAAAAACTGGTTATTAGATTGAGGTATGTCGGCGGGCGGGCGGTCGGGCGGGCGGGCGGACGGGCGGGCGGGCGGGCGGCGGGCGGGCGTAAACAATTTCTTCTGTGCGCAACTCCTCCTACATTTCTCAACGGATTTTGACCAAACTTTCACAGAAGCTTTGTCATCAAGTGCCCTGGCGCATATTGTCAGGGTTTTGCGATTAGATAATATTTGACCTAATTATGGCCCTTTGTTTTTTTCCTTATATAAAATATATAGTGAACAATTTCTTCTGTGCGCAACTCCTCCTACATTTCTCAACGGATTTTGACCAAACTTTCTCAGAAGCTTTGTCATCAAGTGCCCTGACACATATTGCCAGGGTTTTGCAATTGGTATATATTTGACCTAATTATGGCCCTTTGTTTTTTTTCCTTATATAGAATATATAGTGAACAATTTCTTCTGTGCGCAACTCCTCCTACATTTCTCAACGGATTTTGACCAAACTTTCTTAGAAGCTTTGTTATCAAGTGCCTGGCACATATTGTCGGGGTTTTGTGATTGGATAATATTTGACCGAATTATGGCCCTTTGTATATTTTTTTCCTTATACAGAATATATAGAGAACAATTTCTTCTGTGCTCAACTCCTCCTACATTTCTCAACGGATTTTGACCAAACTTTCTTAGAAGCTTTGTTTTCAAGTGCCTGGCACATATTGTCGGGGTTTTTGTGATTGGATAATATTTGCCCGAATTATGGCCCTTTGTATATTTTTTCCTTATACAGAATATATAGTGAACAATTTCTACAGTGCGCAACTTCTCCTACATTTCTCAATGGATTTTGACCAAACTTTCACAGAAGCTTTGTCATCAAGTGCCCTGGCGCTCACTAAATTCCCATGTTTCTTCCAAGACATCATTCAAGTATTTTTTTTAAATTGTGAACATACTTTTCTTGATATCGCAAAAAACACCACACGCCAATATTGTTGACAAAAGAAAATGACAAGAGACGCAAAAATGCAAAAATTAAGCAAAAATAAAGTACTGTTTACCTTTCTAAAATATTTGGGAAAAAAAGGCGAATAGACAACATAAAATTTCTCAATCATTTTTGTTTGAGGAATATTAAAAAAGCCATAATTCCTCCTAAAAGTTCAATTAAAAACAAATGCCCCTTCATGACAAAGCTTCTGTGAAATATTTTGCTGAAAACCTGGTTGCATCGCATTGCGATGTTTCTTGTCTTTTCTTCCTATGTTGAAAATTCTGGTTGCTATGGCAACAAATAGACTGAAAATATGGCAAATTTTACACATAACCTGGATCCCGCGATAACGCAAAAAGTACTGAAAATATTTTAATGAAATTTGTTATATGGATAGATGGCAGTATGGAGATTATGCACGTATTTTTCTTTTCTTCCTATGTTGAAAATTCTGGTTGCTATGGCAACAAATAGACTGAAAATATGGCAAATTTTACACATAACCTGGATCCCGTGATAACACAAAAAGTACTGAAAATATTTTTATGAAACTTGACATATGGGTAGATGGCAGTATGGAAATTATGCACATCCTTTTCTTATCTTCCTATGTTGAAAATTCTGGTTGCTATGGCAACAAATAGACTGAATTTCAAGATTTCTGGTTCTAGTTTTTAAGTTTTTTCTCTATAAGTTCTTTATTTCTTAAGGTATTTTCTTCAAACTTTAAATATAAGTTGCTTGTCATCAACCACATCATATGTGACAAGGTTTACAACTCTAGCGCAGAATTTTTCAGAATTACCTCCCTTGAACTTTAAATTTTCTGTTTTTTTTTTTTTTTTAATAACTTCTTTTTCTGAATGTATCTACTTCAAACTTCATATAAATGTTTCTTATTATCACTCAACATTAAATTTTGTGAGTGTTCAATACTCTAGCAAGACTATTTCCAGAATTATGCCCCTTTTGAACTTAGACTTTTTTTTGAGAAATTGGTAATTTTTACTCCAACTTCTACAATCATGATAGGATTTTAAAAATGTTATATTTTGATAACAGGGATGTTTAAAAAATTACTTTAGAGTGTCTTTCAGTCCGTCTGTCTGTACATAAAAACTGTTTCCTGTGATCACTTTTAAAGAACTTTTTCAACAAATTTACTTAAAATAGGAACCTAAGTGAATGGCCCTTCAGAATGTTGCTTGGGCTCTTACCGGTAGGGGACTTATGGATTGATTGCAATACTATGATAATTGCTTGTTTATGTTGTAGGAGATAAAAAGACGCAAGGTAGAAGATTCTCCTCAACAAAAAAAGTTTCAATATGAAAAGGCGAAATCAGGTATGTTATATCGAATATGAAAAGGCGAAATCAGGTATGTTATATCGAATATGAAAAGGCTAGATCAGGTATGTTATATAGAATATGAAAAGGCTAGATCAGGTATGTTATATAGAATATGAAAAGGCTAAATCAGATATATTATATAGAATATGAAAAGGCTAAATCAGGTATGTTATATAGAATATGAAAAGGCTAAATCAGGTATGTTATATAGAATATGAAAAGGCTAAATCAGGTATGTTATATAGAATATGAAAAGGCTAAATCAGGTATGTTATATAGAATATGAAAAGGCTAAATCAGGTATGTTATATAGAATATGAAAAGGCTAAATCAGGTATGTTATATAGAATTTGAAAAGGCTAAATCAGGTATGTTATATAGAATATGAAAAGGCTAAATCAGGTATGTTATATAGAATATGAAAAGGCCAAATCAGGTATGTTATATAGAATATGAAAAGGCTATATCAGGTATGTTATATAGAATATGAAAAGGCTAAATCAGGTATGTTATATAGAATATGAAAAGGCTAGATCAGGTATGTTATATAGAATATGAAAAGGCTAAATCAGGTATGTTATATAGAATATGAAAAGGCTAAATCAGGTATGTTATATAGAATATGAAAAGGCTAAATCAGGTATGTTATATAGAATATGAAAAGGCTAAATCAGGTATGTTATATAGAATATGAAAAGGCGAAATCAGGTATGTTATATAGAATATGAAAAGGCTAAATCAGGTATGTTATATATATATGACTAGGCTAAATCAGGTATGTTATATATAATATGAAAAGTCTAAATCAGGTATGTTGATTATATAGAAAATGAATTATATAACATATGAACAGGCTAAATAAAGTTTGTTATATATTATATAAAAATGCTCAATCAGGTATGTTAAATAGAACATGTAGAATATAAAAAGGGCTAAAATAGAGAAAACAAGAATTCATAAAGAAAGCCCAAAATGACAAAATTGAAAATGTTGCAGGCTTCCTGTACGAAAATGCCTACCCTGACTACACCCTGATTTGACATGGGATCAGAAATTTTTTCCCAGCCAGGTTTTTTAAGCTATTCAGTTGACTATAGAGAAGACAGAAATCTATTTTTAGATTTTTTAGTATACAATATATAGTGTTTTCAGGGTGGAATCAACGAAATATTTAAATGAGCCAGAAAAAATACCACCCTGAAATGGAAATCCAGGGCAGAATTTTCACTCACACAGATTTCTAAAAATAGATTTACTTCTAGTTAAATTAAGAGCAATTTCGGGGTGGGATTAATTTGAAATATTTAAATGAGCCATAATTCACCCTGATTTCTATTTAAAAAGTCAGGCCAGACATTTTTCCTCCTGTTTTTATTCTGCCCCAAAATTTTGCAAATCCCACCCTGAAATTAAAATAAAAATTCCACCCAGATTCCTGTTCTTTTTTATATTTGACAAAATAATAATTGAGATTTTTTTTCATTTATCTGTATTTGATTTTCATACAATTAAATACATTTCAAAAGTCATTCTTGTTTGATATTTCCACTAGGAAGCTGCACGCTGTATTACATAATTCCACACTATAGTCTCTGGACTACACAATCTGTAAACATATGAAAGCAGTGTAGGAATATGCTATTGTCAACTTTCAATTTATATATTAATCTAAAAGAAAAGGTAACACCTTAATATAGATAAATATGTCCATACAATGTAGTTTTAAAGGTGTAATATTTCATTAATTTTAATTGTTTTAAAACATCAAAAGAACAAATGATTGATGAAATTGTTTTAAAGAAGCTACAGCATTATAAACATACCGTATATCGATGTACTGGCTACATGAAGTCATTAATTCCATAAAATTTGCAGGAATGAATACTTTTAATAATTAACACTGACACTAATTTTGATAGAAAATGAAAAAATTAAAAATTACCAGTAATAATTCTTCTATTGTATTCTTTTGTTCCAACTACACCATTTTTTCTTCTTCATCCTCTTGTCACATGTTACTGAAATATTTGGCTTCAACCTAAATTTAGGAAGTAGAAAAAAAACAACAAATATTCAATCATGTCATAATTTTTATTACATTTTATTACATTTTAAGACTTCAGTTTTTTTTCTAAAATGGAATGATCAAAATGTATTGTTTATTTAGAAAAATTAAGAATGATTTCATTTTCCTCCATATTTAAAAACAGGTTTCCTGGAAAGTTATTTAAAATCTTTTTTGAATAATGAGCTTACAGAATTCATAATTTTATGAAAAATTAAAAATATTAAGAAGTGTAATTCAATTATAACTTACCATTTATCTGTTACAATTGGCTGCTTATTTCCCTCCATTTTTTCAAATTGAATAACAAAGTTTAACACATCTATTATGCTCCATGTTATATATAAAAATTTCACAATAAATTTCCCAAGAAAGTTCTGTATAGCTAAGGTAGACTAGTTGAATTCTTAGATCACATTTTCTATGTAATTATCAAAACTCATTTATGTATTAATATATAATTGTAAGTTGATTTATTTGAATTATAATCACAACTAAAGCCTCCAATATTTCTAAAGAAAATGACCATGCTGGAAATAATTTTCAGGGTGTGATATTTGCTCTGGCTTTTAAACTGCTGTCGGTCAATCTGTGGTAACTTCTCTATTTTCATCTGCCAGATGGCCCAGTTTAACATAAAGTATTTTGAAATACTGTAAAAAGTTCCACTTGAAGGTTATTTGTTTACATAAACTGAAAGCTGACCTTAGAAGTAGGAGATCCTGTACAGATTGTACAGATTGTGAGATGATGGATATTAACTAAAACTCTTGTACATTACTTATTGCTGACCAATTAATGCATTAAATAATATTTTTTTATCATAAGTGAAATATAAATACAATCAATTACCAGTAACAATTATCAATTTTATAGATAACAATAAATCATGTTGAGCAAAATAATCTACATAATTTCAAAAAAAAGTAATAAAGAATAATTCAGTAAATGAAAATAATTTTTGTAAAATGGAGTTTACCATAAATAAACTGAAACTTTTCAAAATAGACATTATAATATATTTTCTTCTGAATTAAAAATTCATTTTTTTCTGAACAGCAATGTAATCTGTACTATAAGTATATTACTTACAATATTCATTTCTAATAACTCTAACTAAGAAAAATCAGGCTGGAAATGAAGAACTTTAAAGACTGTATTGAAACTGGTTCTTGAAAATTTTCTAACATTGCAATATCGGGGTAGATTTTGCTTATATTTCTCCAAGTCAGTAAAATCTGTGTCAAATATTTTCAAAGTGCAAATATTCCTGCTTCCACCCTGACTTTTACCAAAATGAAGACGATGTCAGGGTAGAAAAAACTTGAATTCCCATGTGAGATTTCTTGAAAATTCAGGGTCCATGTCTATTTCACCCTGATTTTGCCAATACTGGTTCAAAACAGGCCTGAATCGGTCCTGTTTTTCATAAAAGCCATGCTGATTTTTCGTACAGGTTGGTTTGATTGAGCCTGTTCATGGACGGTACTGGTAAGTGCAAGCTACCGTCCACGCCTCCTAGCACTGGCTTAAGCAGAATTCAACATTTAAACATAAAATGATAAAAGTTTGCATTTAGAAACATCCGTAGATATGTTCATATGGCGGTTTTCAATGCGACACTTCCGTGCCATTCCATGAAAAGCCATGTATGGTCCCCAAATATTAGAAAGCGTGTGCCTCAGCCTGTACGAAATTTTGGCACGGATTCTGGGCGGAATTGGCACGGAATTGGCACGGAATCAGTGATTTCTGGGCGGACCAGGGACGGAAATGCAAAATCCGTGCCATTCTGTCTCACAAGAAAAATATTTTGTGCCTTTTTCTGGGCGGAAAACTAGAAAAATTCCGGCTGGAATTTTATTTTGAGCAGAATTTATACTTAAACATTTCATCTTGGACAGAATTTTCAACTTTGATTTTTTTTGGGGTAGGAATAGTCTTCACTATGGGCGGAATTCTATACTTAAAAATTTTTCTTGAACAGAATTTCACATATAAGATGTCCAAATCATAATTGTACTCTCAATGTTTTTGCACTTGCAGACATTGAAATTTTACCTACTGTACTTATTTTTTTTGCTGAACCAATAATTACAGGTGTATTTTTAGAATTAATATAATTTTTTTTTAGACATTAAAATAGGCCTTCTTTTTAGATAAAAAAAATGTGGCATTAATAATATATTGTCAGACTAATTTATGTTTTTTGTACTGAAAAACAATTAACTGTAATAATCTTAGTGTAGAACTTGAAAACATTCACCTCCAAAATGCTTAAGTTTATAATATAAAGATTTTTCATACAGCTTGTATTATAATACATTTACTGTATTATGAATTTTTAAATATGATTTTAGGACATCATCTAAAAGCAACATTAAAATAAGAATGCTTTTTAAATTTGAATATACTATAGAATATAGGGCAGTCACATCGGGACAGGATTATAAGTGTGCTTGCCATTTTAAATTCTAAGAATTTATGATTTTGTTATAAAAAAAAAAAAAAAAAAAAACAGTGCATGAAATAATCTCATATATTATGCCCTTTTAATCTATATAAAATTGATCAACCAATATGCCCAATAATTGCTTTTATTTACCGTAGGTAAATAAATACTACAATGTTTATTCACTGAGATTATATTCACCTAGATTTTACACTACACAGATCAGAGCACTGATAAAACTCTACTGACCAGCAGTTTCCCATCATCTATGCATGACTGGTCATTCCAACAGATCAGGCTGTTCCATGTAATTATTTTGGGGAGAGATAACATTATAAATTGCATATGTAGAATTTGTCTAGGACATATTGCAATTTTTTTGTACAAAAATTTGTAATTGTTTTTTAAAATTTATATATATCTATTTGATTTTTCTTTTACATTCAATGAATGAAAGTTAAGATGATGAGTAAATTAACCCTGTTTTACATAATGATGGACCGGTCCATTATACAGTAAACTGTTGTGAATTTTGAATTCTAAGATATCTGGGTCAGCAAAAAGAGTGCAAATTACAGTGGATATACTTGATATTTTAACAATTTTGGAGTAAAGTTTTGTTTAAGATCTCAAAGTGTTAAAGTAATTGGTACAAGGAGATGTATAACATAATCAGGTAATTATTAACTTTTAGTTACATTAATTTTATATGAAAACTATCAATACTAAGTAGCCAACTAAAATTTGTAACAAGAGGTCATTGTTGTTTTAGTATTTTCAACTTCATACATTTGTTTTTTTTCTGATAATTGTTTTAAATCTTTAATACATGTATTATTTGCAAATTAAAAATTATTCAATGATTTTTTTGTTAATATAATCATTGTGTAGATCTATATTGTATAAATAGCATGTAAGTATATCTTTTTAATTTCCTGGAAATTAAACAATTTAAATAAATTTGATTAAATAGGACTAAATGGTACAATCAGTAGTTTTGTACAGTTGAACAGGGTCATCATAATCATTTATTATTTTACATGTTTGTGTTGTCTTTCCTATGGAACAATCTGAAATTACATTTTACACTCATAATTTGCAGGCTGCTCAGGGACTTAAGTGCTGACTGTGAGATGCCAGGTGTTTAATAATGATGTGCAGTATTAATCCTGAAAAGGTATATTTTTAAATCTCTATACTTAACTATTCAACATCTTTCCTTGAAAAATACATAACCAGTAATAAAAAGTGTCACAAATAAAGCAGTCAGTTAATTCTGATTCAGAGCAATTCTTAAACACTTGTACACATTGAATAACTGATTCTGTGTTGCTAAATTACTATTTTTGAATATGCTTTATAAGCATAGTTAATATTTAATACTGTTGCAACATAAAATTTGATATTATTAAAAAATATAAAATATAACTGCATGTAATTATGCAATAAAACATAATTGAGCCCTGTCATGACAAAACCAACATAATGGGTTTGCGACCAGCATGGATCCAGACCAGCCTGCGCCTCAGCGCAGTCTGATCAGGATCCATGCTGTTCGCTATCAGTTTCTCTACTTGTAATAGGGTTTGTAAGCGAACAGCATGGATCCTGATGAGACCGCGCGGATGCGCAGGCTGGTCTGGATCCATGCTGGTAGCAAACCCATTATGTTGGTTTTGTCATGACACGGCTCAATTCATTACAAAATATTTGTTTAATTAATTATGAATTTTATTATTAAAGGTGAGCACAACCACAAGAAGTTCTAGGAAACACAGGCAGTGGACTTAAAACAGACATGGATTAAAGAAATAGTAATTTAAATAATCAGAAACATTTGAAACAAATTTATGATTGAAACTCTTCTAGCAAAATAATTGCACAAAAAAACAAAGTGTTGGATTCTAAGATTCCAAAACCTGCAGCTAGAAAAAAAACTGTTTGTGTTATAGTGAATGTAGGGTATTCTATTCAGTATTTGGACTTAAGGATATGATATTTTTTTTATTAAATTTTGTGAAAGAAAATTTAATGTGATACATTATTGATAATTTTATCCCAAAATATGTGATCATGCTAAACTCATAAAATTCCGCCCCCTGAATTCTGTCCCAGAATTCCGCCCAGAATCTTGTTTGACAATTCTGCTCCGAAATTCCGCCCCAAGGTTCCGCCCCAAGATTCCGCTTCAAAATTCCGCCCCAAGATTCCGCTTCAAAATTCCGCCCCAACTCATTTGCATATTTCGTCCCAATTCCGCCCAGAATCCGTTCCGTTTCCGCCTGGAATCCGGCCGGAATCCGTGCCAAAAGCAAATGGTTTAACACTTATATATTCGGGGGAGAATTTAAATTTCTGGGCGGAATCTGCCTTTGAATTCTGCCCCATTTCCGTGCAGAAAATTTCGTACAGGTGAGGTTTGTTATATAAAATATGAAAAGGCTAAATCAGGTATGTTATAAGGCTAAATCAGGAATGTTACATAGAATATGAAAAAGCTTAATCAGGAATGTTACATATGATGTTATATTTTATATGAAAAAGGGTTAAATCAGGTACGTTATATAAGATATAAAAAGACTAAATTAGGTATTTTATGCAGGATATGTAAAGGCTAAATCAGGTATGTTATATACTGCAGTCTGGGAAATAAGGCACACCTCGATGCCATAGGCGAGAAAAATCCCATTTGGGCCTGCAAAAATCCATAGCAAAAATGTAAACCCGAAGTTCGTTTTAATTTGGAATATGTCTTCATACAAAATGAGTTTCAGTTTTAATTCTTTTGAAATTATTGAGACTGGGAGATAAACTTTGTGGTTGTGTTACTTAGGGTTATTCATTTATAGAATGCAATGCTTCTTTTGTTGATATTTGTTTTCATATTTTAAACAAAGTAGAAAGCAGTAGATTGGCAAGTAAAGTTAAGTATATAGAAAAAAGATAATTTAATTTAAAAACTGGCTGACTGATATACCGAGCTTGTGTGCCTACATTAAACTGTTGTCTTTATTTTGCACAATAAGTGTTTTGGGCCTGTGATAATCTGTCAATGCAGGTCCATACTAATTTTCTGTATTATTAACTCATTGATTTGTCCTTAACAAACAATTGGATTTCATATAATCAATTAAATTACAGAACGGCGGAAAAAGCTGATTGAACATTATCACAAAACCCTGCTGCAAGTTCCTACATCACCTTTACAACCAAAAAGTGAAAAATGTAGCTTCAATGAGATTTATATTAGACCCAAAATAACGAGGGAAATAAAAGGAGAGAAAGGGGAGACAAATGAAGTGAGGGTTAAAACAATGTCAGAAATCTTCACAAAGGAGGGAGTCCCCCAAAAATCTGTATATGTTCTAGGAGATGCAGGGTCAGGAAAAACTAGTTTTTGTAAATATCTGGTCAACTGTTGGTGTTTGGCACACAGTGAGGAACATGAAGCTGACAATGAAGATGGCAATGAAAATGAAGAAGGCAATGGTAAACCTGAAGGTGACAGTGAAACACATGGAGGTGATGGTGAAAAACATGGAGCTGGCAATGAAAATGAAGGTGGCAGTAGTAAACCTGAAGGTGACAGTGAAAAACATGGAGGTGATGATGAAAAATATGGAGGGGTCAATGAAAATGAAGATGGCAATAGTAAACCTGAAGGTGACAGTGAAAGACATGAAGGTGATGGTGAAAAACGTGAAGCTGGAGTTGTCAATGACAATGAAGGTGGCACTGAGAAACAAGGAGGTGATTTGGAAGAACATGAAAAAAAGGGAAGTGACATTGTAAATGAAGAGGTAAAGGGGACACATAGTGGAGACATTGGAAACGAAGAGGGCAGTAAGACACATGGAGGTGTTAATGAGAAAGGAGGAGAAAAACATGTGGGTGGCATTAAGAAAAATGAAAGTGATAGTGACGACTCTGATGGTGACTTAATACACTCCGAATCCGATAGTGACGACTCTGATACTGACTTAACAGACTCTGAATTTGACAGTGATGACTCTGAATATGATAGCAAAAATTATGAACTTAAATTCAATGGTGTAAAAGAGATGAAGAAATTTGATTTTGTATTTTACATCCCTCTTAGACAGTATCAGAACATTGACACTATCGATGAAATGCTTCAAAAACGTTATCAGATGAAAATGTTAAACACACTTCTTGAAGAGGAATCCTCTAGAGTTATGATTTTACTTGATGGCTTAGATGAATGGTCTTCTGAAAATGTCCCAGAACATAGCATCTTTAAGGAGTACACAATATTAACTACTTCGCGGCCATGGAAATTTCATACATTAAGATCAAATGATGTGGAGATTGACCAGTCATTAAAACTGAAAGGTTTTGATTTTAGATGTGAATGGGAAATGGTCAATAGGACAGTCTCACAATTAAATGTAAATAGACATGCTAATAAAGAAGCTAGAGACTGTAGGAAAAAGCTGAAGGAAAAGTCTCTGAAAAGTTTAAAACAGGTACCAATTATGCTACAACAACTGATATGTCTATGGTTTGATGGTAAACTCGATAAAACCTCAAGATGTGCCATCTACACCGGTATGTTAGAGTTATTCTTCACCTGGAATGACATGAAAACTACAGGAACAAGTACTCGACTCATGAAGGGTACCCAGAAAGTAGATCTTCCTAAATATTTAGCCGATAAAACCAAATTAAGATTAAACCGCCATTTCATTTATGAAGTGTCACAGTTGGCTTATGAGACACTATTTAATTGTCCGAAGGATAAATCCTTGACATTTGACATTTGTATGTTTGATGAACTAGAAATATCAGATGAAGTAAGAGAAAATTGCTTGAAACTTGGAATATTGACAGAAGATGAATGTCCAAGTTTATCTGTATCAGAACCACCAAGCTCATTGTTCTCTTTTATTCACAAATCAATGCAAGAATTTCTGGCTGCAGTGAATATTTGCATCAATTTCAATGCAAAAATTGGTTTGTCAGATAGTACAGGAAATGTTGAATTAGCCAAGAAGTTTATTAATGAGGTTTTTCAGAAATGTTCAACAGTAAATGACATATTAGAGCAGTCAAATGTAATTATTATGCTATCTGGTCTAGAACCAAGATTAGCAACACATGTTTCAAAATACATATATGATACTGTGTCAGAAGACTCTCGTGTTCAGGAATACAGGAGAACAATAAGTAGTGACATTTATGAGGACCATAGTTGTATTACTGATATTCAAAAGCTTATGTTTGAGTCAATGGAAGAATTAAATGCAGCATGTAGTATAGGAAGTAATCCTGTATTTTATATAGGAGATTTGGTCATTGATATAAGGAATCAGTATTGTGATATTGTTTGTTCAGGTATTGATCAGCATCAAATTGTTCCTGACTCTGTTCGGTCTATTAGGGTAGATTACATCAACACACAAAATGTTAAATTTACAAAATATTTACCAATGTTTCATCATCTTGAAAGCATTAAAATAACATATGATGAATCTCAAATGTTAGATACACAAAATGATAGTCCACAGAGTAATGAACAGATGATTAATGAGGTAAACAATAATTGTGTTTGTGAGACAATTAAAGTTAATACTTCAACATTAAAATCTCTGTCTCTTAGTAGTGTCTCTAACACTGACGAGTATTACCCAGTGTATAAAACAGTTGTTAGTTACCTACCTAGTATGATCAATCTTGTAACAATAAGTATGTATAATATTAAAATGAGTCATGATGATACTACTACATTTTGTAATTTTCTTGAGAGAACCAGTCATCTTGAACAAATACATCTTCATCATGTTAAATGTGAGTGTAGGAAGCAGCATGATGTAAATTTATCAAAACATCAACAACTTCAGTACCTTGATTTGTATGATACTGTTAGTGTGATAGATGCTGATACTACAAACCTTGAAATATTTACATTTAATGAATTGAAAGATAGTAATTATGAGAAAATATTTGATATTATTAGAAAATCTTACAAATTAAAAGAACTTGAATTGTATGGAGATGATAACAATAAATCTCAATTATATCATACCAACATAACAAAGAGACTAGTCACAGTATTACCATTGTTACACAATCTCAGTAAGCTTGAGTTACAGTATTGTAGGTTAACTGACAATATAATACAGTTACCTTTAGAGATGAAGAGTTTAAAGAACATTAAGCTTTATTATGTCATAATGAGTTTGACAACATGGCAGAAGTTTGTTGATAGTCTTCCTGGTATTCCTCATACTGTAGATGTGAGTGTAAGGAACTGTTATATAACAGGAGATGGTGAGGAGTTTAATGATGATAGGTTAACATTGATATCACAAGGACTTAGAGGAGGGAAGGGAAATGATGCTATACAGTATGTAAAAGACCAGGATCAGTTATTTCATGTTAAACGTGATGATGATGATTGGTTTGACTTTTCAACAAAAAAGTGATAAAGTATCCATGTAGTTACATAGTGTTTGAACTATTTTTTTTCAATATTAACAATAAAAATAATGGTTTGAATCTTTAACACAGTGAAATAGGATACATGACGTTAACATAGTGATTAAACTAAATTATTGCATGTTAAAAGAGATAATTTTTTTGTTCATTTTTGACAAAAAAGAAATGATCTGAAAATTTAACATAGTGAGATAGAATACATGCAGTTAACATAGTGCTTAATCTAAATTATTTCATGATAAAAGACATAATTATTAAAATAAACATTATCAGCAAAAAAAAAATAATACTAAAGTTACATATTGATATGTTAAATAATGAATGTAATACAATATGATAGATAACAATCATCAAAAACAGTTCATTAAATATCAATTTCTGATCATTGTAGTAATATTGAAATTGATGAAAGTAATATTCAAATGTGTTTTTAAATAAATGATTGAAAGAAATGCAGTGAAATATAAAGAAAATTAAGGTAACTGTTTTCTTAAAAGATCAGGGATAGTTTGTGAAAATAATATCATTTGAAAAAATTAATGTTCTAATTATAAATGCATGCATAGATTTGTAAATAAACAAGTAAATGAATTAATGAATAAGTAAATATCATAAATGATGTTTAATGTAATTAACATGGTCAGAAGAAGTATAAGATAAATATAACATTCAAATACCAGCTATACAGTGTTATATGACATATGATAGGATGAAGGAATGGTATATGTAAATACCGGTTATATGATATATATGTCAAGGGAATGGTATATGTAAATACCAGTTATATGATATATAGGACAAGTGAATGGTGGTATATATAAATACCAGTTATATGATTTATAGGACAAGTGAATATGGTATATGTAAATACCGGTTATATGACAAAAATGTCAAGGGAATGGTATATGTAAATACCAGTTATATGATATATAGGAAAAGTGAATATGGTATATGTAAATACCGGTTATATGACAAAAATGTCAAGGGAATGGTATATGTCAATACCGGTTATATGATAAATATGTCAAGGGAATGGTATATGTAAATACCGGTTATATGATAAATATGTCAAGGGAATGGTATATATCAATACAAGTTATATGATATATAGGACAAGTGAATGGTATATAAAAATACCAGTTATATGTTAAATGTGTAAAGGAAATGCTATATATCAATACCAGTTATAATATATAAGGGAAAATGGAATGGTATAAATGTATATCAGTTATATGTTATATAACACAAAGGGATGTTATATGTAAATACATGTTATACAATATTTAGACAATTGAATTATTTATACTAATACCAGTTGTATGATATGTAGGACAAGTGTTTGGTATATATAATTACCAGTTTTATGATTTATAGGATAAGGTAATGGTATATATTAATACCAGTTATATGATATATAGATCATGGGAACAGTATATTTTATTACCTGTGATATGATATATAGTGGAATGGTAAATTTTATATATGAATACCTGTTAGATGATATATAGGACAAGTTAATGATATACATAATTGTTTTCATTGAGATGAGGACGATTTACATGTTATGTTTTAGAGATTCCTTCTTGGATTGTTTTATATTGTAGAGATTGTAAAAAGGCGAGAAATGTTATAATTATGCAAAGCGATTTATGTGTACAGATTAATACAGTTAGTAATTTTCAAATTGTATAGTTAAAGGGACTCCACTAAGGATTTTATTATATTAATTGTTTGACATGATAGGATGTCTAATGGGAGTTATGTTGTTGATGTGTCATACCATTTGATGAAGATCTATTACTTTTCATGTACAAAAAGTGTATGCAAAATTTTTGATTATTTGCTAACTTTGTTTTTCCAAAATAATAGTTATCATTTTAGCTCGGCTATTCAATGAATAGCTAATGCTATAATAGTACTTACCGCATTGGCGTCAAACTTAGGTTACTTTTATGTGTGCAAGTTGGTATCTAAAAAACTACTGAAGGCAAATTTCAATTGACATGCTTGTTCTTTAACATGACTAACGCAAATCCCATACCTCTGATATTTTTTCCTCATATTTATCCCCCTTTTACGACTTAAAAAATATTGGTTAAGTTTATACGTATAAGAGTGGATTAGAACTTCACACATATATATGAGAGGAATAGGAAGTCACTGACTCCGAGCACATAGATATTTGACAGAATTATTTCCCTTTTTGAAGTTAGAAAGTTCTGCATTATCTAATTTATCCATCACTGTGTTTAAATGTTTATAGCTCAAGTCCGTCTGAAAATTACACTTCATTAATATCGATTTTCAATTTTATTCTGAGTATATTTCTTTAGTATCATTTTTTCCCTTATTTAATATCCCGATTAATCAGTTTTGGCTTTTTGTATTCTTTATTGTTTGGCTTTTGGACCTCAGTGGAGCTCCTTTAAGTGAACTCTTTGTTGTTTATGTTAGAATGATAATTTTAAACACAAGGCAAGTATAGATATACCTTGCTGTAAATTTATATGTACTAGTATATACTGTAACTACATAGACAGTATAACATAATTTTTAATCAAAACATGTTATAGACCATAGATGTAAATATGAATTTTAGCTCGACTCACCTGACACAAAGTGACATGGTGAGCTATTGTGATCACTTTTTGACCGGCGTCTGTCCGGCGTAATAGTTTACTTTAAACAATATCTCCTCATAAACCGCTAAGCCAGTTTCATTAAAACTTCACAAGAATGTTCCTTTGGTAGTCAACTTAAAAATTCTTCAAAAAATTTAATTCCATACAGAACTCTGGTTGCCATGGCAACCTAAAGAAAAAACATAAACATTTTCTTATAGAAAAACTGAAAGAGCTAGAGCTTAAATATTTGGCATGAAACATTGTCTAGTCAGTGTTTACCAAGTTTATTCAAATAAATTCCCAGGTGTCAGAAATAGGAGGGGGGTGTCATTGATTTTAATTATACATACCAGTTCTCAGCTGCCCCTTGGGGATATATACAAGTTCTCAGCTGCCCCTTGGGGATATATACCAGTTCTCAGCTGCCCCTTGGGGATATATACCAGTTCTCAGCTGTCCCTTGGGGATATATACCAGTTCTCAGCTGTCCCTTGGGGATATATACCAGTTCTCAGCTGTCCCTTGGGGATATATACCAGTTCTCAGCTGCCCCTTGGGGATATATACCAGTTCTCAGCTGTCCCTCAGGGATATATACCAGTTCTCAGCTGCCCCTTAGGGATATATACCAGTTCTCAGCTGTCCCTTGGGGATATATACCAGTTCTCAGCTGTCCCTCAGGGATATATACCAGTTCTCAGCTGTCCCTTGGGGATATATACCAGTTCTCAGCTGTCCCTCAGGGATATATACCAATTCTCAGCTGTCCCTCAGGGATTTATACCAGTTCTCAGCTGCCCCTTAGGGATATATACCAGTTCTCAGCTGTCCCTTAGAGATATATACCAGTTCTCAGCTGCCCCTTGGGGATATATATACCAGTTCTCAGCTGTCCCTTAGGGATATATACCAGTTCTTAGCTGTCCCTTAGGGATATATACCAGTTCTTAGCTGTCCCTCAGGGATATATACCAGTTCTCAGCTGCCCTTTAGGGATATATACCAGTTCTTAGGTGTCCCTTGTTGATAAATACCAGTTCACAGCTGTCCCTCAGGGATATATACCAGTTCTCAGCTGCCCCTTAGGGTTATATACCAATTCTCAGCTGTCCCTCAGGGATATATACCAGTTTCTAGCTGCCCCTTGGGGATATATACCAGTTCTCAGCTGTCCCTTGGGGATATATACCAGTTCTCAGCTGTCCCTTAGGGATATATACCAGTTCTCAGCTGCCCCTTGGGGATATATACCAGTTCTCAGCTGTCCCTTAGGGATATATACCAGTTCTTAGCTGTCCCTTAGGGATATATACCAGTTCTTAGCTGTCCCTCAGGGATATATACCAGTTCTCAGCTGCCCTTTAGGGATATAATACCAGTTCTTAGGTGTCCCTTGTTGATAAATACCAGTTCTCAGCTGTCCCTTAGGGATATATACCAGTTCTCAGCTGCCCCTTGGGGATATGTTCAAGTTCACAGCTGTCCCTCAGGGATATATACCAGTTCTCAGCTGCCCCTTAGGGATATATACCAATTCTCAGCTGTCCCTTAGGGATATATACCAGTTCTCAGCTGCCCCTTGGGGATATATACCAGTTCTCAGCTGTCCCTTGGGGATATATACCAGTTCTCAGCTGTCCCTTAGGGATATATACCAGTTCTCAGCTGCCCCTTGGGGATATGTTCAAGTTCACAGGTGTCCCTTAGGGATATATACCAGTTCACAGGTGCCCCACGAGGATACAAACAAGTTTTCAGCTACCCCTCGGATAAGTTATCGGCATAAGTCAGTTCTCAGGGATATATACCTGTTCTTGACTGCCCGTAGGGGGATAATATATAAATTCTCGGTTACCCCCAGTGAGGGGATGTATTCCAGTTTTCATCATAATTCAGTTCTCAGTTGCCCCTCAGGAATATAATAAGTCTCAGCTATACCTGAGGGATATATACCAGCTTTCGGATGTCAATATGCTCTCTCACACAGACAGCCATAATTTATAAGTTTATATACTATCAGATGTTTATGTTCATAGATAATTTCTGTAACAGTTGAATTAGAAATTTTTTAATTAAACAATTTGTCAAATTTTAGTACCAAGATATGGTAACATTATAGGCAAAAGTTATATTTCTGCTGATGTCAGCATAATAAGGATATGTTAGTTTACATGTATTGTAAAACATGTTACATGAAATTACTCAAAAGTTACGTTGTAATCTTGTGTCTAAGAATGCATCCTGGTTAACCAATGCATAACTCGTTGCCTATACACTTCATTCGTGATGAATGTAGTTCAGTCAAATCTGTATGTATGGGTTCGGACGATGCTAAAATGTAGTTTTATGCCTTCAGACAGTAATGATATAACTACATCTTATTAAAGGTATGTCAGCTTTTTTTTGCTTGCTGATGTTTAGTATATACCAAGATTAAGATATGTTATATATAAACATATTTTACACATGTCTGTTTGTTACATGAAATTCTGATTGAATGTATATAGTACATAATATTACATGTTAAAGGGACTCCACTGAGAATTCTTGACATGCCGGGACTGGAAATAATTTTTTTGAGATTATTACTGCATTTGATGTAGATCTATTCTAATAACCTATAAGCAAAATTTCAGATCATTAGCTCGCTCCCTTTTTCCAGAATTATTATTATAATAGTGAAAAATGACCCAAAATTGAAAAGTGTTTAAACGCTTTTCAATCAAATTTGACTGCGAATAGCACAAACATACAATTTTCAATGTATTTCTTGTATACATGAAGTTACTAGATAAGTTCATGCTGGAATATGTCAACTGTACATATACATATATATAAAATATGACTGTTTAAAACTTGAAATGTTCATTGAAAGCAATATTCAGCTATTTTGTTAGCATCAATAAAAACTTGTCTGAGAGAACTAAACAATCGTGAAACTTTTTGAAACAATTCTATTCATTTTATATAGCACTTTTTAAGTTTATTATAAGTAGCTGGATTTATTAAAGAATTATAAGAAGATACCAGGCAGTGGTTGACCAACATTTCGTATAATAAATAACATGTCTAGAACATTATGTATTTTATAAGGTTAAACAATTTAAATTCAGAATGGATACACCAGATCCATATTTATTGAATTTATCCAACAATGGTGACATGTATATCAGTATAGAGAAATGTCAACAAAATGTAGGCAATATATAACATTTAGATCTTGCCATAGAACATTTATGAGAGCATTGTTATTCTGCTGGTTTTGTTAATATATTATTATTTTATAAATGTAATACTTTATCTATTTGTTTGATTATATTTGATAGTATGAATGTGTGACTTAGATCTTGTCATAGAAGGTTTATGAAGAATTATTATTCTGCTGGTTTTGTTATTATTGAAATATTTTGAGAAATTAGAATATATTTGTTTGATAGGTTAGCATGTATGTGTGACTTTCATAATAAAGATTTGTACAGAATTGATTAGTGTATTATTTGTTGTCCCCTCTCTTACAGAACTAGTTGAGGGTATAAAACTTGTTGAAAATTTACTTCCCACTATTTTTAGCTCACCTGTCACAAAGTGACAAGATAAGCTTTTGTGATCACAATTTGTCTGGCGTCCGTTCGTAAACTTTTATTTTAAACAAAATCTCATAAACCGCTAAGCCAATTTCATCCAAACTTCACAGGAATCTTTCTCTGGTGTCTTCTATAAAAATTGTTCCCATGCAGAATTCCCAGGTTGCCATGGCAACTGAAAGAAAAAACTTAAAAAAATATTCTTTTAAAGAATCCAAAGGGCTAGAGCTTAGATATTAAGCATGAAACATCATCTAATGAGTGTCTATCAAGTGTGTCAAATTCCCGGGGTTAAAATTGGCACGCCCTTGGGGGGGAGGGGATTATTGACTTTCCTTAAACGTATATAGTAAAACCTTAAAAAAGTTCTTCTTAAAAAAACCAAGGTCCTAGAGCTGATATATTAAGCATTAACAATCTTCAAATTGGTATCTACCAAGTTTGTTTTAATAAAAGCCCTAGGGTCAAAATTGGCCCCACCCTGGGGAATAATTGATTTTCCTTATAAGAGAAATTTAAAAACTTAAAAATCTTCTTTTAAAAACATAAATTGCTAGACTCTAGAGCTTAGATATTAAGTATGAAACATATTCTAGTGAGTGTCTACCATCTTTGTTCAAATAAAAGCCCTGGTGTAAAAATTGCCCTCACCCCAGGGGGTCGTTGATTTTCCTTATATGTACTCATCTTTTGGCAACCAGTAAAGTCTTTACACATGCACTATTTCAGATCCAAATATGAACTTTGTTATATCAGTTTAAGATTAAGATTTTATTTTATTTTTGTTTAAAGTTGTTCCTTGTCGTGGGTAGTTTCTATATTCAGGTGAGCCATTTAAGATCCATCATGGCCCTCTTGTCTTATTAGGCAAAGACTCAGCTGTCATTAAATAAATAAATCTATTTAGAATATATACACTGTACTCGTGTAAGAATGCAATGTGGCCGAGTGGTTAACAGGTCGGACTAGTCATATAAAGATTGCTGGCCGTGTGGGTTTAAACCCCGTCAGGAGCAATCCATTAAATTAGATGTTTCCCTGAGCAAAAAACTTTACACTCACTGCTTAGTACTGGTTGGTTCCAGGAATGGATTTGAGAGTGTTTCAATAAGCTTATAGCTTTTACACTATCAAACTAAATTTAATAAGTTTAATCTAAGTTAATGTAAGAATGAGACATAACGTGTAAGATAGAAACACCATCATTATCAACAGAACTGCAACAAGAAAATTGTCCGTATTACATATCGACAAGTCTGATAAAATGAAAATACATGTATACAGTACCTTTAAACATATATACAGTATTTCAAGTTTGTTAGCGTTTACCCATAGTATATGACATCACATGTGACGTTATACAAATTATACCAGTGGTTATAAACTACATGTGATATCTTCAGTGTTTTCTCTGTATTGTATGCTAAGTTTCTATAAAAAATTGTAAATTACACAGGCCATGTCATAAAATATTTGAAGCCTGCAGTTTATGCCAATAAAAATTATGTCTGTAGTTCATATTCATAAAAAGTAAAGTCTGAAAGTTTTTTTCTAAAAATAGTAAAGAATACAGGTTGTGTAAAAAAAGTGAAATCTGCAGGTTTTGTCATAAAATTGTAAGTCATAGAATATTGAAAACCTGCAGACTATGCCATAGAAAAAAAGTATGCAGGTTTATAATGCCATTAAATAGTAAAGTTTGCAGGATAAGACATTAAATAGTAAAGTATGCAGTTTATTTCATAAAATAGTATTTAGTATTCAAGTAATGTCATAAAATAGTAAAGTATTCAGGTTATGTCATAAAATAGTTAATTATCTAGGTTATGTCATAAAGCACTAAGAATGTGCAAATATTGTGAGTATGCTTAAAATTGTCATTGAATGTGTCTGCATACATTATAGTCATAATAAAGCATGGTACATAATGGATGTGTAGTATTTTTATTCTTTTTACATCCTTTGTAATAGGGATTCCTGTAGCCGAGTTATTTAGGTGGTTAATTTCAAACCACTTGCCCCTGACTGCTGCATGTTCGAATCCTCAAGGTACTTTGGTTTCTATCATGTGAGGAAGCTATATCCAGCTGGCTTATGGAATGTTGGTGTTTCTACTCAGATGCCCGCTTGTGCCTGAAATAATTCACAGAGGGCCACCTACTCCTCTACCAGTAAAGCTGTAAAGGCATCATATATGACTTTCGTGTTTGTGCTATGTCAATCCCAACAAAACAACTGATGTATATGCAGACCTGGGGATGACAACATTGATCAGTAATTGATTTAAGGTTTGACTGTAAATATAGATATCGAAAGTATTAGACCTCTTTCTCACATCAAACCCAACCTTGGTGACGATGTTGGGAGTTTATGATCATGATTTTTAAACGTACATGTCCAAGCTTGAACAAACAAAATGATTGCTATTTTGTTCATCTTTTTGATGGAGAAGACAGGTGTAAAATTCAACATTCCATTTAAGACAGAACCACCTTATTTATAAAAGTTACATTATTCTTATTTATGCCTCTGTCAAGTTGTATTAGTAATATATTTCAAGAAATTGACGAGTATGTCTACGTTCCTCCGAGGGGTTTGACATTAAAGATAGATAATTAGATTATGATTGGGATTGACCAATCTGATTAAAATCTGCTCTAAATATGGCTCCGCTTTTAGTTTTGACCGTGACCAAATACGAAATTATTTCTGGTGACATTTCACACAGCCAATCATCGGCGAGATTTCATATAATTTTGAAAAAGATGTGGTTACTAACTTTAACACTGGGAAAACCAATACTGGAATAGGTAATTTTGAAATTTTTTAGAACAAACATAGCGTTGTCAATATAGGCGACAGGTAAACTGGCAAAACGAACTTGCCCATTAGAAAATTTACTCTAATTTACTCTAAGTTAATTTGCTAAAAATAACTTCAAACACTTTTTTCTAAATCAACAATCTGTTTTACTTCCAAGGATAACGGTATTTTTATACTTCTTCTTATGCCTATGTAAAGCCGGGTTGATTGCTTGGCTAAAGCAAGCTTTCTTTGGGAATCCGAATTATAAAGAAGGCGAAACATATATACGGTCGTCATCAGATCTACATTAAAGGAATAAGTAGATCTGAACTTCATTTAAATTGGTGATTGACCATAAATTGATGATCAAAAATGTTTAGGATAAAATATGTATTCTACCTAAATAAAAAAAAACAACAACAAAAAACAACAACACTGCACCACTCTTTAAACAATAATATATCATTTATGATACATATTGAAATGTCCGTGAGACACCTGGCATATTGATAAATACTGCATAATTAAATGTAAATTTGAACATAATCATGGTAAATAGAGACAGTTATTTTGACTTTTGCCTGTGCACTCACCTGCATTATTTACCTGTATGACTGACACTCATGCCACTTAGAAGGTTACAATGCTCATTAGCTGAAGACATATGGTAAAAGAAAGAGGAGTCACTACCTGTAGATACGAACCCGTTCATTCCCAGTATAGGAATAGCTTCAACGGCAAAACTGCCCTAGATCAAATTAAGAACATATATAAGTTATTGCAAATGAATTAAAAAAATCCATGTGATAAGGTCAAACATCATATCAAACGATCATGTAAGGAGAAATATTGAACCCGCTCATGAAAACTATATGAATCATGTCCTTAAATTACAAGAATAATTGGCAGAAAAAGTAACTTTGAGTTCACAAGAAGCAACACTATGTAAGAAAGGTAACAAGGCTGACATCTAAATGAACACATAGAGGCACGGCCTATGAACGGTCAACTGCAAAGTCACTACTGAGGAGTTGTTTGTATAAAATGTTTGGTGCACCAAAGTCAACATGTTCTTGTAATACGACACAATGTAAATAAAATGAATCTCAGCCAAGTAAAATTTTAACATTTGTTAGGTAAACAGAGGGTAAAATAAGTAAAACACAGAAATGGTCATGTATAATGACAACAGCTAGAGCAGTATGAAAATCACCTACAATGGACGTACAAAGCAATTGTTTAGAAACACTGCTTCAAGTGAGTTCTAAATGGAAGCATGATGTGATATTGGACATACTAAATCAGTCCTATCTATTTATTGGCTTTAAGCTGTATTGCTCCAAATGAATATTTTGTTAAAATCAACCTTGACAACAAGACCTTCACAAACCGTTGCAAATCCCCCCGAAAGATTCTAGTTATAAGCCACCTATTACATGTTAAGTGTGGTGGTAAAAATTGACTATGTTCGAACCCAAGCAGTGACCTTTAATTTAGACAAAGAAACCTGGGTTTTGTTCCAAACACATTGTCCATCTATGGTGACTTTATATTTTTAAATACAAATTGAAACTTTCAGTTATATGGATGTTACAGAGTGGACACAACAACCACCATTTATACACGTATTTATATGACATAAATATTTTAAAAAGTTTAAACCCCAGCAGTAAGCTTGAACTTAGGCGTAAGGACACGGGTCTTAAGGGCAACACATCATACATTCATAATTAGTTCATATGTAAAATAAAAAAATATATGATCCTTTTATGCATATTAGTTCCGGAGCAGGCACGACCTCTGCCTATATGTTTATTAACATCAAAATTGACAAAGTTTGAACCCATCAGTGACCTTGACCTTAGTCAAAGAAACCCCGAGTCTTGTTCGCGACACAACATACATCTATGGTTAATTCATATGTGAAAGAAAAAAGTTATTTATGCATACCCAAGTTTCAGAGCGGAATCATTACCATCACCTTCTATATTTATATAACATAAAAATTTAAAATGACAAAGTTTGAACCCCAAGAGTGACCTTAACTAAAGAAACCAAGAATAAACCAAGGTCTTGTTCGCGAAACACTATACATCTATGAAAGAAATAGTAAAATACGTTTATGCATACCGAAGTTTCTTAGCAGACAAGACCACCTCCATCTATATTTATATAACATAAAAATGACAAAGTTTGATCGGCCAAAGTTACGTAGACCTTAGTCGTAGAGACCCGGTTCTTGTTCCCCACACACCATACATCTATGGTTATTTCATATATGAAAGAAAAGTTAAAAATTTTTAATGTATACTGAAGTTTCAGAGTTGACATTACAATGTCCATCACAACTTTGCGTTACAGTAAAGCTCGAGCTCGCTTTCAATTGATAAGATAGATACCATTAGGTCGCACTTTTCATGAGTTTTACATCTGTTTGCACAATTGCAACTTCCATCTAATATGTCCGGCAACTTTAAGATAAATTATATTAAATATTACTGCAATTGCCGTTTGCAATCAGAATGCATGCAAAGACAATGTCTATCTTTGAAATATCCGTTTTTTCTGGAATATTTAATATATTTTGACAGTCAAATATTCAAAAAGTCGTTCCGAATGTTTTAAATATTTCTTAAGATGATTAGCTAACCACTTACGTTATCATGCGTTCTACTCCTAAAATGATGAAGTTGTACAAGCTCTAACATTAACTAAATAAAGCAGAGGTTATCAAATGTGCACAGCATAAACGATCCTGTAGATTAAGGTTGATACTTTATTTAGTTTACGGGGCTCCAATAATTATTCTTTTTACTTGAAGGGACACCAAAAAGGTTTAATTTTATTCTTATTTCTTCTAGATTCATAATGGTATGTTTACTTTCCCCATAGAAAATGATCTTACACCCCTTTCCCGATTCGAACATCTCGTCATGGCAAATTCCCTATAAAATCAACTTCAGACTATTATAAATTATCCACCCAGGACTGTAGTATACCATTGAAACTACCTACTACCCAAAGTTACCCAAATTCCTCTCCTCGAGCAGTTCAGTACAGTCATAGCTAATATTACACATGTCTAACCATAGTTTTCTAGTCCCTCCTTAGTCACTACAAGGAATTTGACATTAATTGACGATTGATACATAGCAATTAAACCTTTCATTTACAAATGTTGAATGCAGCCTAAGATCATTCATAGGGACATGAACAGTTTATTTCAATTACTTTATACACTGTTTAAGTCAAACTCATTTAATAAATAACACTTCCTTTTGCTAGTTAGTAGTGTAGATTTAAGGCATGGGCAGACAGTAGGATTTAGTTGCCAGTGTTCCTGTTCCTTAGAAATGTTAATTGTATCTAATTAAATGCATATGATTATGTAATCAGCATACTTAAAAACAACCCCTTCCATTCATGCTATTGTTTTCACCATTTAATTATATAAGTATTGTATTATGAGTGTTGTGGTATTTTTAAAGTAAAATTATATTATCTTTAGCAAAGATACGCTATTATAATAGCTTCAGTAGTTTCAAAAACCAAATAATAGTTGTACACAGAAGTATATTTTTAATATATTTAATATATGTAAAAAATTAAAGAACAATAAATAAATAAAAACATATAACAACTTTAAAACAAAAAACAATTACAAAGGACCATCATTCTGCTTAAATGTTCGAAAAAAAACAACAACAAGATGCACACATGTTCTTGTACAAACAAATAACGTAAAGTTATTAAAACTTCAGCATAGAGCTCTTTGGAATAGTAAATGATTTTATCTTAACCTATGACACTATATTTAAAAAAAAGAGAAAGCCTATTCTACATTTATCAAGACTCAAATTTATGGCAAACGAAGCATTTACGTACGTTTATAAACAATCATTACCAAATATAAATGATTAAGTTCAATTAAAAATTTTGAGATACTCTTTTAGGAATCAAATAGTGTAGACACACCAATGGTCAAAACATTTGTATATGGTACGAATTTGTGTTGATTTGACTGCGCGTAGATATAGAACAGACCCTCAAATGACATCAACAGGGTTTAAAATTACAAATAGTTTTGGAGGCTTATCCGGATCTGGAGTGACTCAAGCTGTGAATGTATGTGCTATGTGTATGCAATATAGTTTTCTGTTTTATGTTGATGTTTCCCCTCATTAATCTTCCTTTGTTTTGAATGTTGTATATTATTTTCTCTATATACTTTGTATTGTTTTGATGCTAATTTATCATTGTTGTCTTAGTTATTTGTTTGTTTACATTAGCAAATCTTCTTCATAGGATTGTACATGTAATTTCCTTTTCATTTGTTTTTTTGTACGTCTAATGTCCTTATATTAACCCTCTTTGTACTTTAAATATTCTCATTCAGTTTTAACTTGATGTTTTATTTTCACTATGATCCGAATTCTTTACTAAACATTTAGTAAGGTAAATACTGTAGATGTTAACTGGTAGTTCATTTTTATCTTTTTCTACATGTATTTTAAGCTTTATTGGATAGTAGTCTATTACATTTTAAGCAGTTAGCCCCCACCATTTACTATACATTTGCTACATCTAGTTTACTACAACTAAATCGTCAGCTATATTTGACAGTTTTTTATCACTTTCAAGCAGTTAGCCCCCAATATGTTCTGAACATCTCACTGTCACTGTATTTTGTTTAAACTTTCATTTTAGTGCAAATCTTTATTGCAATTTGCTGTTTTTATACATGGCTAAGCTACCAGCATTAAATGGTCCCACTTTTCAGATTTGTTATATGCTAGGTAATAAATTTCATTGTTTTTGTTACTGTCGGTAAATAGCTTATTAACAATGTTTGTTTATAATTGTTAAAAAAATGAGAAAAAGAGATTCCGTTAAAAAGCCCAACACGTCAATATCGAGAAGAGCACCGCAGAGGCTAGGCAATTTACGCCCGAAATTATTATATTTTTTTTTTGAATAATCAAAAAACCAAAATCTTCAAATTAGGGTACAGACTCAATCTAGAAACGTGTTTGTAAAAGGATTTATCTTAATAATCCTTATGCCACTATATGACCTCCATGGAGAGGCAGATTTTACCCTAAGGGCATGATTTATTAAACTCTTTATGCTACTAGACAATGTTATATGTCAAATATAGAGGCATGATAATTATCCACACAGAATTTGTTTGCTTATACCTTTTTTGACATAAAGCAAGTGACTCCCGGGAGAGTACCGATTTTGACCTGAGGGTAAAAATTTAGAAAATGAAGCTTCATTATAAATTTTGAAACTTTTGACTTTGTATTTTGAAACAATAAGACTTCAGTTTTGTAAATATCAATAAGACAATTCTACATGATAAATATCTAAGTTTATGACATTGCACTTTTATACAATGCAACTTAAAAGTGTTTACCTACAACAAAGGCATATATATAATTGAAGTTGCCTCAAAGGTAGGACCAATTTAGGCCTCAGGTACACGTGCACCTGTGTACGTCGTGTCATTATAAATGATATGTTTGTCAAAAAGTTTTAATTTCTATCCACCGGTTTAAAACACAAGCCTGTAAACAGACGGATAGATAACCAGAAGTATAACATTTTACACCGAAATATATTCCGGCGTACATAAATGTTTCAGACTCGGTCTATTAGAGACTGTTCATGGAAGAGCTATTGCTTACGACCTTAGAGCTAGTTTAAAAGCAAAATTCAACATTTAACTGGTAAAATTATGAATTTTAACAATTAGTAAAACTGTGCAAGAACTAAACGAGACAACACTAGGTGAAACTCAATAAAATTGAATTTTGAAAAGGGCTCCAAATTGTAAAACAATAATCGTCTTTAAGTAAAGGTTATTGTATTTTTAATCTTTATCAAAATAAAAATGGGGCAATAATTCCGGGATTATGCAACACCATATTTTACGACAAGAAGTGAAGGTTAAGTCAAATCGCTTGTGAAATGTAGTATAAGATTAGAACATAAGTGTATTTCTCTGTTTTTTATGAACGGACTATTATACCACTAAACATGGTTAAATCGCAAAACACTAACAATGTGCCCCGCCAGGAAATTTGCTGATGAATCAACTGTAATAGTTCAGTCAAAAATCGCATGAGAAATTTGTTAGAAGTTCAGAACACAAGTGAAGTCCCCAGTTGATTTTTTTTTCTTCAATCAAAAGCCATAATCCCCTCCAAAAATACAATGTTCTTGTAAATGACAAAGACGACACTTCAATATATATGGTCAAATATATTTATCCTTTCAGTTCGAACTCGAAGAGATTAAGAAAAAAGGAAATAGTGCCTTTCCATGTTATTCTAGTAAATTAATGTTTCATCTGTAAACGATCATGGCGCACAAGTCACATTGCGCCATCGGGTGTGTAACACCACAGGTCAAAACCATCTCACCTGCTGTGCTAAGAGATGCATTGACTCCAGTTATTCGAACCCATTTAGTCGCCTATAACGAGCAAGCAGGGTAAAAGATTGTTGCAATTATTTTGCCTTAACTCTTTAGGGAACCCCTCAGGCACAATTATAAGGGACATGGGATGAAAAACAACACAAACTAGTTGAATTTTAAAGAACACTCATGACTAAAAATGCTTTTATTTTTATTTTGAAAAGCTTTTAATTATCCATTGGAAATTACCACAAACGTCTCTTTTTATCTGTTGCTTTTTTGGGCAATAAGAACAGTTATATTGAATCAGAATTGTGTATGGAAGTCATAATGTTACTTCGTTTATATATATACTAGGTCTCAACCTTCCCTCAGGAACATATACCAGTTCTCAGCCGTCCCTTATGGATATATACCAGTTCTCAGCCGTCCTTCACGGATCCTTCTCCCTCAGTGATATATACCAGTTCTCGGCTGCCCATTTGTGGAGTTATACAAGTCATTCGCTACCCCTCAAAAGAGATGTTTTCCAGTTCTTGGCATAAATCAGTTCTCAGTAGGGATATATACCAGTTTTCAGTTATACCTTAGGGATATATACCAGTTTTCGGATGCCAATATGTTCTTTCACACACAAACAGCCATGTATTATAAGTTTATATACTATCAGATATATATGTGGGTTGAATTGGAATTTTTCTATTGAACAATATGTCACATTTTAATACCAACACATTAAAATATAAAAGGTATGCACAAGTTTTATGTCAGTTGATGTTAACATAATTATGATTGGCGCCGCGCCGAAGCGCGGCGCCTTTTATGGAATGAAATCAGATTTTGTGAAAGGGCGACAGCAACTTCTCGAGCCTTTTATAGTTGTTCATAATAAAAGCCGATCATTCCGATCGGTATGAGGGTGCTTGATTATTAATTAGTCGCGATATGTACAATGAATAGCGAACTGGAGAATTTCGCAATGCAAACATTTCCAAATTAATCAACCTTTTCCGTCAATAAATCGCGCTTTTCGGGGTATTTTTATTTATCATTTTGTAGTACACAGTGGGTTATTATGGTATGTTATTCCGAAAGCTGTAAATAGAATGTTGAGTTGATGACCTAAATATTCCGAAAATCTATTTATAGAGGGATGTACTCCTGTCGGTAATTCCCGGTCTCTCCTGGTCTATTTTGACGACCGGCGAATAGTACCACACGTTTATTGTCCGATCTCTTCCGGTTTTGGAGTAGATGTTTGATGTCGTTACAGAACAGAACAAATATTTTACAGATAAATAAACTTTTTTTCAAAATGAATGTTTGTCACTTAGTTTGGTTACAATAATTAATAAAAATAGATCAACTCTCAAATTTATTGATTATTATTATACATAAACATACAATTCGAAAAAAAAAACAACAACACAAATCGCATGTTTTATTTTATCTATATGATATAAAAACAATAAATATGTACAATAATTGAGAAAAAATGTACATTTTATGGCATTTATATGACACTATCAACTTTGAAACATTTTATTTAATTTGTTATTCGTGTTTAGTAAAGATGCCGAGGAATTATTCAAAGTTACAAATCAGATTTTATGAATTATTCAATTGATTCATAATTTAAAAATGTACATGTATATGGCTTAAAAATAAACAATATTATATATTGAAAGTTTAACCATAATTTACTGACTTTTTCCTGTTAAGTTTTGACTTATAATCGTCGGTCATTATGACAATTGAATTCTTAAAATAGTAGTAAACGTAAAAACTCAGTATTAAAGTAGTGCATAAAACACAAAAAAGAAAAGAAAACAATATTGATAAAATCTGTATGTTTTTTATTAAAAAAAATATTACAATTATTATATAATAATAAATATTTATGCTCAACATGGTAATATAACAAGTGTCATATTGTTACTAAGTGTGAACAGATAGCTTAAGAGGGGCTTCGCTAATAGCGATAACATAATAAGGGACAATTAAACAAGTGTGATGTTGATCATGCGTTACTCATATGGATTATAAATGATTGTATACATGTATATCCGTTGCTATTAATAACCACGATCATAAAGAAATAACAAGTAATATTCTAATTTCTAGCATGCCAATCAAAGTTAAAAATAATGAACAATGTCTTTCGTTCGTTCATTCATAAGTGATAAACAATTCTGGTAAAAATCAATGAACCATTGAACAGTTTATAAGAATATCATGTCATCATATATCTACTAGTTCATCTGCACCTGCTGCATTTCTTGCTTGGACGCCCTTTGATGCTTTGCATCAAGGCTTTTCTTGTATGTTATTTTACATGAATTATAAAACATAAGTAACATGAAATTTCTCAAAAGATATGTTGTAACATTGTGTCTTGAAAAAAGGCATCATTGGTAACCAAAGCATACTCGTATGGGTTCCAACAATACTAAAATGTAGATTTAATGTTTTCAGACAGTAAATATATAACTAAATTTTATTGAAGGTATGCTTGTTGATGTTAGTATATACCACGATTTATCGGTAAAATATATAAACATATGTCTTTTTCTTGTTTCATGAAATTCTGATTGTATATTATTATCTAAAATGTAACGTAAATGTTTATTGTATATATACATCCAATTGTAATCCTTTAATGAAAATTATATTATATTACCATACATACATTTTAAATAGTTATACATGTTTGATTTAAAGGCCCATTAACCCTTAAAGCACAATCACTTTTATTTATCAAAACCTTTTATTATTTTGTGTCCAAAACATTACTCATTGTTTATATATCTGAGTCATCTTTTGTTTATTTTGCATTTTGGCAACTAGTACAATTATGATGAAAAAAGTATTTTATATGGAAGTCAAATAACCATTTTGTTTACATTTTGCCACACTAATCGTATTTTCTTTTCAAATATATTTTTGCCACGTGATAAGAATATCACATGTTGTAAATCTTTTATTACAAAATTACAAAACCATCTTTGCCTATTCTTGACAAAATTAAAATTATACAATATTCATTTCTGAGGCGTAATGTTCCTTTAAATTTTAAGTATATAATGTAGAGTTAATTAATCTAGTATATAAGTTTTATAATATACATGAGGGTGTTATTAACTATTTACCTGGAATGTGAATGTATATTGTTATTTCAAGTTTAAATATGCTATGTCTTAAGAATACATTTATCAAACATGTTTGTAACTTAGAATATAGACTGAATAAAGTACATTTGCAAATCTATAATAACATGGAAATGATGACAAATCTTCATTGTCCATTGGTATGCTTATACAAGTTTATTAAGTTAAGATATGTTCAATCTGATATATTTCTTGTCATTTTTAAATGTTCATTTAGAACGGTTTTCATTTACAACAGTATTTAGTATATGATATCATCTTAGCGTTAATTAAAATAACTTATCTAAAAGAACTAAACAATCCTGAATTTGAATCCTATTCACTGTACATGGAACTTTGAATAATTAGTGGTGAATTTCAAGAAAGAATTTGAAGTTTATTTGTGGTTCTGGATTTTGCTTTATATTTTATTAGCAAATATATTAATTTGACGGTGCGTGGGTAAACGGAAAAAGGGATCGAGTGAGAGTACACTTTGCATATTTAGCCCCGCCTATAAATTAAGCACGAATTTCTGATTAAAATAGACTTAATCTATGGAAATCATGAGCGTCACTGTGAAATAATGCATATGCTTAATCATTCTAATAAATATATGCATATGTCTAAAAAATGGAAATAGGCTTTAAACTATCATATAAAGGATCATCTGGTCTTTAAGGTGTATAAACACTGTAATTCTTAAAGAACATATATGAGGGAAATGCATATAAACATTTTTATTATGGAACAGATATAAGGGTATCTCGTAAGATTACCAGGGGATTATCTAGATGTACATATACTAAAGTTTTCATGGAACAGAAATAAGGGGATCACGTAAGATGACAAGGGGATCTAGATGTATATAAACTCTTTTTCATGATATAACAGATATAAGGGGATCAAATAAAATGAACAGGGGATCATCTAGATGTACATATACTATAGTTTTCATTGAACAGAAATAAGGGGATCACGTTAGATGACCAGGTGACATCTAGATGTATATACTCTTTTTCATTGTGGAACATATATGAGGGGATCGCGTAAAATGACAAGGGGATCATGTAGATGTACATATACTATAGTGTTAATTGAACAGAAATAAGGGGGTCACGTAAGATAACCAGGTGATCATCTAGATGTACATATACTATTTCTTATTATGGAACAGATACATTTAATAAGGGGATCACGTAAGATGACAAGGGGATCATCTAGATGTACATATACTATAGTATTCATTGAACAGAAATAAGGGGATCACGTAAGATGACCAGGGGGTCATCTAGATGCACATATACTATAGTATTCATTGAACAGAAATAAGGGGATCACATAAGATGACCAGCGGATCGTCTAGATGAACACATAGTATAGTTTTTTATTGAACAGAAAGAAATAAGGAGATCAGGTAAGTCGACCATCTATGTGTACATACTCTTTTTCATTATGGAACAGATATGAGGTGATCGCGTAAAAGGATCAGGTGATCATCTTGATGTACATAATTATACTATAGCTTTTATTGAACAGAAGTAAGGGGATCACGTAAGATAACCAGATGATCATCTAAATGTATATATACTTTTTGCGTTCGTGGCCGAGTGGTTAAGGTCGTTGACTTAAAACCACTTGCCCCTCACCGCTTTGGGTTCGAATCTCATCTTACGTGATCCCTTTATTTCTGTCCAATGAATACTATAGTA